>NC_069505.1:372345631-372455631 GCF_027579735.1 Bombina bombina | reverse complement strand
GGACAGATCATAGTCTCTATTGAGACCCCTAGGTTGTAATGTGGCAAGTTGGTGTATCCACCACATTTCCCTTTGTTGCAGGAGGCGTTCCCTATCCATACCATTTCTATTAGGGCCCACATGGTCTATGATCTGCCACCTCATCTGGCTAACACTGTGACCTTTCTCCAAAAAATGACTTGAGACAGGGGCCTCTTTATTTTTGCACCTAATGTTTGATCTGTGTTGGCTCACAGATGACCACTAGGGGGAGATATTTCCCCAAGGTAGGTGCATTTTGGCGCCTTGTGAAGGGTATTTAAATGTTGGTGTGTTAATTATTAAAAATATAGCATGAGGAAGGGGCTGTGACCCCGAAACGTTGCTAAATAAATATTGCCTTTTTACACTTTTGGAGTGCTGGAGTACTGTTTTGTATTTGCTGATTGCTGGAGGGCTGTGGCAGTGCCATTGGTCTCCTGTGCACCCATACCTCTGTGCTGTGCTCTCCTTTGGGTTGTGATAAATTAAATATACTTTTATATAATTATCAATCTCAATTTGACAATTAGACCTTGACTAAAATGTGTCCACCACTAAAATTCATTGTGTGTATGTGAGACAGAGTGAAAGTGTGTGTGTGTGGGCTGTCTGTGTGCATGTGTGTGGGCTGTCTGTGTGTGTGTGGGGGCTGTCTGTGTGTGTGTGGGCTGTCTGTGTGCGTGTGTGTGGGCTGTCTGTGTGTGTGTGGGCTGTGTGTGTGTGGGCTGTCTGTGTGTGTGTGTGTATGTGTGGGCTGTCTGTGTGTGTGTGTGTGGGCTGTCTGTGTGTGTGGGGGGCTCTGTGTGTGTGTGTGGGGGGGCTGTGTGTGTGTGTATGTGGGCTCTCTGTGTGTGTGGGGGGGCTCTGTGTGTGTGTGTGTGTGTGTGGGCTCTGTGTGTGTGGGTTCTCTCTGTGTGTGTGGGGGGCTCTGTGTGTGTGTGTGTGTGGGCTCTGTGTGTGTGTGTGGGGGTTCTCTGTGTGTGTGTGGGGCTCTCTGTGTGTGTGGGCTATCTGTGTGTGTGTGTGTGGGCTATCTGTGTGTGTGGGGGCTATCTGTGTGTGTGTGTGTGGGGGGCTGTTTGTGTGTGGGGGCTATCTGTGTCTGTGTGTGGGCTATCTGTCTGTGTGTGGGGGGGATATCTGCCTATGTGTGTGTGGGCTATCTGTCTATGTGTGTGTGGGCTATCTGTCTATGTGTGTGTGTGGGCTATCTGTCTGTATGTGTGTGGGCTGTCTGTCTGTGTGTGGGCTGTCTGTGTGTGGGCTATCTGTCTGTGTGTGGGCTAGCCTATCTGTGTGTGGGCTAGCCTATCTGTCTCTGTGTGTGTGTGTGGGCTATCTGTGTGTGTGTGGGGGGGGGGGGGCTATTTGTGTGTGTGTGTGTGTGGGGGGCTATCTGTGTGTGTGTGGGTTATCTGCCTGTGTGTGTGGGGGCTATCTGTCTATGTGTGTGTAGGGGCTATCTGTCTATGTGTGTGTAGGCTATCTGTCTATGTGTGTGTGGGCTATCTGTCTATGTGTGTGTGGGCTATCTGTCTGTGTGCGTGTGGGCTGTCTGTCTGTGTGTGGGCTATCTGTCTGTGTGTGGGCTATCTGTCTGTGTGTGGGCTAGCCTATCTGTGTGTGGTCTAGCCTATCTGTCTCTGTGTGTGTGTGTGGGGGGGGGGCTATCTGTGTGTGTGTGGGCTGTCTGTGTGTGTGTGTGCGGGCTATCTGTCTGTGTGTGTGGGGGCTATCTGTCTGTGTGTGTGTGGGGGGGCTATCTGTGTGTGTGTGTGTGGGCTGTCTGTGTGTGGGCTATCTGTGTGTGGGCTATCTGTGTGTGTGTGGGCTATCTGTGTGTGTGTGGGCTATCTGTGTGTGTGTGTGGGCTATCTGTGTGTGTGTGGGCTATCTGTGTGTGTGTGTGGGGGTTATCTGTGTGTGTGGGGGCTATCTCTCTGTGTATGTGTGGGCTATCTCTCTGTGTGTGTGTGGGCTATCTGTGTGTGTGGGGGGGGCTATCTGTGTGTGTGTGTGTGGGCTATCTGTGTGTGTGTGTGGGCTATCTATGTGTGTGTGTGTGGGGGGGGCTATCTCTCTGTGGGTGATCTGTGTGTGTATATGTGTCTGAGTGTGTGGATGTATGTGTATATAAGTATCTCTGTGTGTGTATTATATATGTGCACTGTGTTTGTGTGGTACAGTGCATTGCCCCATTTATTTTAAGTATTTTTTTCTTCTGGGTAGAGGCCTGCGCTGTCATTCTGCCTAGGGACCTGCACTTGCTGTGGCGGCCCTGGCATTTCTGTAATGTTCTTGTTATCATAAGATAAAACATAAAAATAAGGCACAGTTCAACTCAACTTTTCCTAATTGTCAGCATAATTCTTCATTATATACATAAATTGTTGTTCCAATAGTACAAATGGTCCATTGCAATATACAATGTTATAGTGCTCCACTTTAGTGGATTTATATTCTCCCATTTTTTATTTATTTGTAAAAATGGCGGGGGCGGGGTTGGGGGCGGGGATTGGGTGGAGTTGGGGGCAGGGATTGGGCAGGGTTGGAGGCCGGAATAAAGGGGGCCCCATTTTGTCATCCTGCCTTGGGCTCCGCAATGGCTAGGACCGGCCCTGATTAGGGGGTGTTTTTATTTTAGGGTGTCTTTTTTTTGTTTTTATAGGGGTATTAGATTAGGTTTAATTTTTTTAGTTTGGATAATTTGGTTTATTATTTTTTGTAATCTTAGATTTTTTATTTTTGGTAATATTAGATTGTATTTTTTTTATTTTTTTTTTATTTTTACTGTAATGTTAGACTACCAGGGAGTTATGGTACTTATATATTAAGCGCAAGGCTTTCTGCACCGGTCTATGTGTGGTGAGGTGAATATGGAGTAAAATTTCTCAATATTCTCTGCGTAAGTTGTTGCGCTGAATATGTGATACCAACTTGCGGCGCCGGTTCTATGTTTGTTTATGGGAGTAAAAATAGCGGCCGACAGGTGAAATATATGTGCCGCATTTATATGCAGCCCCGTATATGTGATAGCAATATCCGACAAAAAACAGCCAATGCCGGCTTTTGCGGGCGACGCCACATATGTAATTTTGTCCTGGGTGTACGCATACGCAGGCACATATACATATGTACTCATATACACACACATGTACACACTCATATACAGGGAGTGCAGAATTATTAGGCAAGTTGTATTTTTGAGGATTAATTTTATTATTGAACAACAACCATGTTCTCAATGAACCCAAAAAACTCATTAATATCAAAGCTGAATATTTTTGGAAGTAGTTTTTACTTTGTTTTTAGTTTTAGCTATTTTAGGGGGATATCTGTGTGTGCAGGTGACTATTACTGTGCATAATTATTAGGCAACTTAACAAAAAACAAATATATACCCATTTCAATTATTTATTTTTACCAGTGAAACCAATATAACATCTCAACATTCACAAATATACATTTCTGACATTCAAAAACAAAACAAAAACAAATCAGTGACCAATATAGCCACCTTTCTTTGCAAGGACACTCAAAAGCCTGCCATCCATGAATTCTATCAGTGTTTTGATCTGTTCACCATCAACGTTGTGTGCAGCAGCAACCACAGCCTCCCAGACACTGTTCAGAGAGGTGTACTGTTTTCCCTCCTTGTAAATCTCACATTTGATGATGGACCACAGGTTCTCAATGGGGTTCAGATCAGGTGAACAAGGAGGCCATGTCATTAGATTTTCTTCTTTTATACACTTTCTTGCCAGCCACGCTGTAGAGTACTTGGACGCGTGTGATGGAGCATTGTCCTGCATGAAAATCATGTTTTTCTTGAAGGATGCAGACTTCTTCCTGTACCACTGCTTGAAGAAGGTGTCTTCCAGAAACTGACAGTAGGACTGGGAGTTGAGCTTGACTCCATCCTCAACCCGAAAAGGCCCCACAAGCTCATCTTTGATGATACCAGCCCAAACCAGTACTCCACCTCCACCTTGCTGGCGTCTGAGTTGGACTGGAGCTCTCTGCCCTTTACCAATCCAGCCACGGGCCCATCCATCTGGCCCATCAAGACTCACTCTTATTTCATCAGTCCATAAAACCTTAGAAAAATCAGTCTTGAGATATTTCTTGGCCCAGTCTTGACGTTTCAGCTTGTGTGTCTTGTTCAATGGTGGTCGTCTTTCAGCCTTTCTTACCTTGGCCATGTCTCTGAGTATTGCACACCTTGTGCTTTTGGGCACTCCAGTGATGTTGCAGCTCTGAAATATGGCCAAACTGGTGGCAAGTGGCATCTTGGCAGCTGCACGCTTGACTTTTCTCAGTTCATGGGCAGTTATTTTGCGTCTTGGTTTTTCCACACGCTTCTTGCGACCCTGTTGACTATTTTGAATGAAACGCTTGATTGTTCGATGATCACGCTTCAGAAGCCTTGCAATTTTAAGAGTGCTGCATCCCTCTGCAAGATATCTCACTATTTTTAACTTTTCTGAGACTGTCAAGTCCTTCTTTTGACCCATTTTGCCAAAGGAAAGGAAGTTGCCTAATAATTATGCACACCTGATATAGGGTGTTGATGTCATTAGACCACACCCCTTCTCATTACAGAGATGCACATCACCTAATATGCTTAATTGGTAGTAGGCTTTCAAGCCTATACAGCTTGGAGTAAGACAACATGCATAAAGAGGATGATGTGGTCAAAATACTCATTTGCCTAATAATTCTGCACTCCCTGTATACACTTACACACTCAGGCACACTAATTATTAAACACAAACTCACACCCCTCACATGCACATACCCCTTCTCTCCCCCCCCCCATGCCCATACCCCTTGTCATGAGACGCAGGACACAGTAAGATAGGTACAACTCGATTTTATTGCAGAGCATAAGTTATACAGACTGCACAACACATCCAGCTTAGTTACTGCGACACAGGTTAAGACCAGCACTAGACTACGCCCACTTCCTGTGACATCACACCCACTCTCTCATCACATTTCCCCCCTTTTCAAAGATCAAAACACAATTTTTTTTATTTTTAATACAACAGATAGCAATGTATAGAAGAACATATATATATATATATATATATATATATATATATATAACAAAAATCATGTCTTGGACATCGGGGTAGACATGATTATTCTGCCCATTCTTCTGGTCACTGCTCTAACTACAGTGCTAATCTCGGTAGCGGGCTGGAAGTTTCACATCCCTTCCACGTGACGTCATTTTACAAGAACTACTGTACCTTCCGATGCAGTGGTAGGTATTTGAGAGTCCAATGAAGGCACTGAAGTATCCCTACTGTGGTCTTGCTGCGGGAAACTACCCCTCTTATAATAGGTGATCCCACCAGCTGTGGCCCCGAAGCATCCTCTGCCAATACCTCAGGTACTGTCTGAAGATGTCTTCTATTTTGGCGTGTGACAGTCCCTCCCTCAGTAAGGACTACATATGACCTTGGTTCTGGGGAGCGTCCTATTACAGTGGCTGGTGTCTTCCATTTATTTTCATCATGTTCAGCTCCTGCAAAGGCCTCACAGAGTGTCTTTTGTCGTAAAAGAATCAATAGCCTCATTTTGCCTCTTCAGTCTTCCTTAGGACCTCCTCCCACTGAACGGGGGGGGGGGGCAGACTTGAACTCACCCACAGAAGGTAGTGTGGTGCAGATCTGT
This sequence comes from Bombina bombina, assembly GCF_027579735.1. Lineage (NCBI taxonomy): Eukaryota > Metazoa > Chordata > Amphibia > Anura > Bombinatoridae > Bombina > Bombina bombina. The sequence continues at coordinate 372,449,928 of NC_069505.1, read as the reverse complement.
CATCCTAGCATCAGCTATAACCCATGATTTGAATAGGAGTCACCCTATAAGCTAGTAGAGCTAGGTAGGACTCTGATTGCTTCAAAATGAACTTGGTGGTTTGAACTGCCCTCTCGGCCATTCCATTGGCCTGCAGGTAAGGCAGACTTGAAGTAGAATGAATGAAGTCCTATTCACTGCTGAAGGAACTGAACTCCATGGAAGCAAACTGCATGTGTTATCACTCACTGTCACTAGCTCCATCGGTATGCCCCACCGGGCGAACAAACCTTTAAGATGAGTGATGACAGCCAGACTAGTTGTAACACACACTAACTTGAAATTAGAAGTTTGCTTATAAGTATCAAAAGTTTATAGCAGACCATAAAATTAGAGTGTGTCTCACGTAGATTATAGTGAAGTTTTATCTATAAAAACTCACATATAACCTGGGTGAGTGGGATTTAGTTTTAGATCTCATGCTGTCATGAACAATAAAGCTGAGTGTGATTGTGGTTCTCATCAAATAAGTAATTGAAATGATGCAAATTAAGATCTTAAAATAAGACTGCTGATAAAAAGTAATATGTATGAAAAAATATGAAATAATCTTTGATACAAAAATTAGGTAAATGCTTAGTTATATAGGTAAAAAATAATGGTTGATAAAGTCCAGGTACGACTCACCTCCGGAGGGCAATTGTAATCTGTAACAGTGGTGGTTTAGTGGTTTGTAAGGCAGACAGCAGAGAGATGGGAGAGCTGCACTCAGAGCTTCAGCACAGAACGCAGAGGAGTCACAGCGTTCTGATCCGTGAAACCGGAAGTGCGGGTGACGTCACGCAGACGGCGTGAGTTAGACAGCGTATGCTGACAGGAAGGCAGGATAGATCCACAGAGGAATCGGTTAAGAAAGGAAGCATGTAACTTCAATACCAAGCAAGGTATTGAATGTTACTAGCTCCTTTATGGCCAAGTGAGATAATTGTCTACCGCCCTTTAAAGAGACAGGCTCCATTTATGACGGAGCACCCCCTCAAAGGAACCACTCTGTGGTTCAAGGTCGAGGTCTGGTGGGATGCCGACGGGGGAACAAGGATACCAATCTTGGAGCGGAGAGATTAACTGAAGGTTCCCAGGAATCCTCCTCCTTGGAGTAACCCTTCCAGTGGATCAAGTACTGGAGTCTACCAGACACTTTTCGAGAGTCCAGGATGCTTTCAACCTCATACTCTATTTCAGGTGCCAGAGGTGGGTTATCAACCGAAGAGGGTTGATGATTCCTAAGTGCCTGATAGGGTTTGAGAAGGGAGACGTGGAAGGTTGGGTGTATTCGGTATTGAGAGGGTAAGGTGAGGGTCACTGCGTTGTCATTGACAACCTTGGATACAGGAAAAGGTCCGATGAACAGCTTATTAAACTTACGACTTGGTACCGTGAGACAAAGATTTCTTGTGGAAAGCCAAACCAGGTCCCCAGGTTTGTAGATAGGGGAAGCTCTATGACGAAGGTCATAGTAGTGTTTATGACGTAGTTGAGCCTTCTTGATATTTTCTGAAAGCAATGAAAAGGATTCTGAAATGGTATTAGTGAAATCATTAATTATGGGACAATCGCTTTGTCTGTCCGGGAATAAGTGAAATGATGGATGAAATCCGTAGTAGGCATGAAACGGCGTATCTTTGATAGAGGTGTGATATGTATTGTTATGCGCAAATTCAGCTATAGGGAGTAATTGATTCCAGTTATCCTGCTGTTGGGTAGAAAAACAACGGATGTATTCCTCCAACCACTGGTTGGTACGCTCAGTCTGCCCATTGGTCTGGGGGTGGAAGGCAGATGATAAGGGTTGATCTATATCTAGGGAGTTACATAGTTGTTTCCAGAGGCAAGAGGTAAATTGTGTCCCTCTGTCAGTTGTGATGGATGAGGGTATACCGTGTAATTTGATTACATTCTCAAGCAACAATGTCACCGTTTCCATGCTAGTAGGAAGCTTATGGAAAGGGACGAAATGTGACATTTTCGTAAAAAGATCAACTATGACCATGATTGTATTGTTTCCACCAGATTTGGGTAATTCAACAATAAAATCTATGGCAATCTCACTCCATGGCCTTTTGGGTATTGGAAGAGAGAGTAAATATCCTGGAGGATGTTTTCTGTCTATTTTACATATGGTGCAAGTTTTGCAAGTTGATATGTGTTTTTGAACATCATATAACATTCCTGGCCACTAATACAATTGTTTAAGTAGTCTATGGGTCTTGTTGACTCCTGGGTGTCCAGAGAGTTTGGAGTCATGTACCTGTTCAAGTATGTGAAGTCTCAATTTTGGGGGGACATATACCCTGTCTCGATAGTAAAATATTCCATCATGATGAAGAGACAGATTATATGTGTTTTTTGATGTATTGATCGCTTGTTTACTCTTTAATTGTTTGGTGAAATCTACAATACTGCCTATTGTACATTCTGGGGGAACAAGAGTGCCTGTGTGTGGTAACAAGGAAGGTTTTGGAGGTAATCTAGATAGGATATCTGCTTTTGTGTTCAGGGAGGCTGACCTATAGGTAATGATGTAATTAAACCTTGAAAAGAACAGACTCCATCGGACCTGTCTAGATGTGAGTGTACGGTTGGTTTTAAGATACTGCAAATTTCTGTGATCAGTGTATATAATGATTGGTTCAATGGTCCCCTCCAATAGATGTCTCCAATTAACTAGGGCACTCTTCATGGCAAGCAATTCTTTTTCCCCTAAATGGTAGTTAAGTTCGGAAGGTGACAGAACACGGGAATAAAATGCTATTGGATGCAATTTATTGGTGGTTTTGGATCTTTGTGAAAGCACAGCCCCCAATGCATACTCAGATGCATCTACTTCAAGGGTGTACTGGAGCTGCGGATCAGGATAAGCAAGAATGGGAGCTGTGATAAATGCCTTTTTTAGATAATTAAAGGCATCATTGGCCGAGGGGTTCCAAACAAAGCGTGTGTTACTTTTGGTAAGATTGGTCAGGGGTTTGGTAATGTGGGAAAACCCTTTGATGAATTTTCGATAGAAATTCGAAAAATCCTAGGAATTTCTGTACATGTTTCTTATTATGAGGTATGGGCCATTCCTCTATTACTTTAACGTTAGTGTCTTCCATCTGGATTCCCTTTGATGAAATGTGATACCCCAGGAAAGTTATGTCATTACTATGAAAAATACATTTTTCAGCCTTAACATAGAGTTTATGTGCTTGCAGACATGATAAAACTGTTCTTACGTGTTTAATATGTTCAGTCAACGTATTAGAGAGTATGAGAATATCATCAAGATATATCACTATAAAGGTGTCTAATAGGTCTCTAAAGATATCATTGCTATAACATTGAAACGTTGCAGGGGCATTACATAGCCCAAATGGCATTACCGTGTACTCAAAAAGTCCGTACCTAGTACGGAACGCCATCAACCACTCATCCCCTGAACGCATACGGATAAGATTGTAAGCACCTCTGAGGTCAAGTTTGGTAAAAATAGATGACCAATTCAATCTTTCTATAAGTTCAGGGATGAGTGGCAGAGGATAACGATCTTTCACAGTGCGCTTATTGAGCTCACGGAAATCCACGATAGGCCTGATGGTTTTGTCTTTGTTGGTGACAAAGAATATGCCTGCACCAGCAGGGGAGGTGGAAGGTCTTATGAATCCCTTCCTGAGGTTTTTGTTAATGTATTCTTTTAATCTTACTAATTCTGTTTGTGATAAAGGGAAGATATGCCCATATGGAATGTCTGACCCTGGTATAAGCTTTATAGGGCAGTCGTATTCCCTGTGAGGGGGTAAAGATTCTGCCTCTATTTTATCAAAGACTAATGAGAAATCTTGATACTGATGGGGAATTATACCATTATCTTGATTGATGTGGAGTATTAATTGAGATAGTAAACAAGTTGAGTTACAATAAGGTGAGGTAAATTCTATACTGTTTTGTTTCCAATGTACCATAGGTTGGTGTTGTCTTAACCAGTGTAGGCCTAGTATAAGTGGGAATATAGGAGAGGTGATGACATCAAAGGAGATATACTCTTGATGATTACTGTGAATATTAACAAGTATAGGGATTGTTTGATGTGTGATGGGGCCAGTAGAGAGACTGTTGCCATCAATCAAAAGTACAGAAACAGGATACTTTTTCACAACAAGCGGTATTTTATTATTTTTAACTATTGAGTTATCTATATAATTGGCATAAGTGCCAGAGTCCACAATGGCCTCAAGGTTTAGTCGCTGTTTTTCCCACTGTAATGAGACAGCAACTAGTAAGTATGTTGGATTATGGTTAGACAGTGTAATATTATGTGAAGTACAAATTGACTCACCATATCTTTGTCTTTTTAGAGATGGACAGTTAGTGACAGAATGCTCCTTGGAGGCACAGTACATACAGAGTGCATGTTCCTTACAGTGGAGGCTCCTCCATTTGTGCACTTGCGCACGTGAACCCCCATTTTGCTGAATAAAATATAATTTTTCAAATAGCCCCCTATTGGAAAAATTATATTTTATTTTTAACCCCAAAAATTTAAATCCAGACTTTTAAAAAAAAAATAAAAAAAAAAAATTGTACAGTATATGTAATTTTTTTTTTTTTAATCCAGACCGCACATGCGGTAGAAAGCCCTATGCCTGTCACAGTGATCTATTGTATTCACTGCAGGCGTCCCTCCCAGCTCAAATCCATTTCCTATAGAGGCTTCATCACACAAGCTGAACTGTGCGAGTGGGACTTCAGCCAGTGCTCTGCCTCTGTCTGATACGCTGCACCAGTGCACCACGCCCCATACGTCATGGCCACAGCCCACGAGGCTCCTCCCCCTCAACGGGACGAAAATCTCATTGTGGAGATAGCTGTTGAGCGGAGAGGAGCTATACTGAGAGCTTGACGATGCATATCCCTCCGTGCCTGCCTCAAGATAGCAGTTGGTTACCTTAGCTAGCCCCACCCACTACACAGGCATCGCATCGCTGCAAGTGTCCTTTCTTTTGTAGCCAAGACGGCCCTGGCTTGTTCTATATCCCTCTGCAGTCCCATAAGGTATTTGGACTGTTACCATAATGCAGGCAGTAGCTGCCATTCTTAGAGCCAACACCAGCGGACTTTCTAGGTAATAATGATGCCTCATTTCCAATGTTCCCTCAAAGCCCTCTCTGTGTATTGCAAGCAGCGCAACTCAGAACTTCTGTAACAGGAGGGATGTGGAATGTGATTTTTTTTTAATTATATTTCAACAGTGCTGGACTCCTGGAAAACTAAGCTGCAAGACACCGTGAGAGAGCACTGTTAAAATAAAATAAAAAAATAAATCACTTTTCACATCCCTCCGGTGTAGCACAGCTTGATCTTTTTCTGTGCTACACTGAGGGGGAATGACCTAAGCTGACTGAGTTGTGTGCGTAAATCACACATCTCTGTCAGAGAGTAAGACCGGGAGAAATTAAACACGGAGAGCAGCAGGCAATAAACTTCCAGTGAAAAGATTAAAGTGCTGCCCCCCTCCTCCATACACTAGAAGCAGCCTAGTAAGTGAGTGCTGGAGATCTTCCTCACATGCGATTAAAAATGACCCGTAAGTTTCAGTTTGTGACAGCTGAAAGTTAGAGATTTATTAAACACCCATGCAGGGTCATGAAAACAGTGCACACACTACTTATTCTAGCAATACCAGCTTTTTTTTTCTATTTTCTAATCCAGCATTCTTTAAAAAAAAAGAAGGAAAAAAAGATGCAGAGCATTATTTAACCCCTTGGCTATCATAGAGAATTTCAGTACATTCTAATACATTGCACTGCAGCTCTTTTTGACAGCCAGGGGGTTAAATTATGCTCACAATATGGTCTAGGCATGTAAGGAGGGGAGGAGGTTAAGCAGGAGACTGAAGCTTCTCTGTGTCACAAGCTGACATTTCTTATATAAACTTTGAGCAATAATATCTGTAGTAGTCTGTGTAATGAAATCGCTGGTTTTAAATGAGGGTCTAGTTAATCAGTATTGTTTAGCTGTGATGTATTTTAACCACATTCCTACCTGATTACTAAAGGTTGTTTCCCTATCAAATTTGAGTGACTTAATTTTCTTTATAGTGATGATGAGACTTAAAAAGGTATTTCTTCATGCCATATGGTACCTTGCTAGCCAACTTCATATGCTGCAGTAATAATGTATATATGCTTATAACTAGGGTAATGGATCTCAGCTGTATGTATATGTATGGACTCTGGAGCAGGCTGCAGGCATGGGTGGTGGGCAGAGTGTGCCTGGGTGGCCTATTTTTCTCCTGGGCATGTGTGTATCCCTCTGTAGGCTTATTACTTTTTCCATACCAGCCAATGTACAAAAAACAGTGATTGTATGGTGTTATGAATGTTAAATCATTTGATAATTAAACAAATACATTATGTTTGTCATGTTTGAACAAATAAAAATGAAGCATCACTTTGCACTGTGGATGGTTAACCCACTAAATGCCCCTCAGTGCCTACTGCATCCCCTTCCTCCTGTGATTTACTCCCCCATCCCAGACCTCAGACTATAAAGATGAGTACACACACACACACTAGAAATATGTATGACAAGTTCCCTTTAATTTTGTTTTAAATAAAAGTGGGACTAGTGTGTTTGTGTATATATATATGTGTGTTTGTGTGTCTGTATATATATAGCCATCAGAGGGGCAGGGCTTTATTTCAAGGGGTGTGGCTAGGGGCAGGGCCAAGTGCACCTCCATCTTCATAATTCACCAGCCGCCACTGGATATAACGCTCGGTGCTTATTGCACATAACTAGCAGCTGAGGGGGAACAGATGTGCTCTGTGGGTTTTATGAGAATATGTATGGTTCTATCGCTAAATATCTGCTACTTAAATATCAGACTTGGTATAATTACTATGTTGAAAGGGCGGACTTTTTAATATATATCCAAACAGTCGCAATAGCCATTCGTTTGGAAGGTAGTAAAAACTGCAGTCAATCAGGGTGCTCTGCACGCTATATATAAAGCCTCTCTGGCTCCCCTAGTACATTATATAGTAACAGACTAGTAGAGTTCAGTAGTCACTATGGCCCGTACCAAGCAGACCGCCCGCAAATCTACTGGAGGGAAGGCTCCCCGCCAGCAGTTGGCCACCAAGGCTGCCAGAAAGAGCACCCCAGCCACCGGCGGAGTCAAGAAGCCTCATCGCTATCGGCCCGGGACAGTGGCTCTCAGGGAGATCCGACGCTATCAGAAATCCACCAAGCTCCTCATCCGCAAGCTGCCCTTCCAGCGCCTGGTCCGTGAGATCGCCCAGGACTTCAAGACCGATCTGCGCTTCCAGAGCTCTGCGGTCATGGCGCTGCAGGAGGCCAGCGAGGCTTATCTAGTGGGGCTATTCGAAGACACCAACTTGTGTGCTATCCACGCCAAGAGAGTCACCATCATGCCCAAGAACATCCAGCTGGCCCGCAGGATCCGCGGGGAGAGAGCTTAGACCCACCGCACACCCTAATATTCACTCACCCAAAGGCTCTTTTAAGAGCCACCAAATTGTCTCTTCAACGAGCTGCACTTGTTATGTTTATTTTAAATCTCTACCACCAAACCCTTTTTTCTACTTCAATATATATAGTTTGCACAACCTCAATGGTTAGTCAGGAAATTCACTTGCTTTATTTTAGACCGCACATACAATCTTACTATTCTCTCAGATAAAGACTTCAGCTTTATATTACCTAAGTGCCATTGTAGTTTCACAAACCATACTTTTTTATTGACAATTCTAGTTTTTAAACTACACTAATCATGATCCCTTCACAATATAGTTCACCACTCATACCTGTCGGTATCTTGCATTGTGATAACTATTGATAACGGCTGAAAAGAGCCAACAGATTTTCACTTTAATCCACTGCTATCTCTTTATATACTTTCTGTATTTACATATATTTTTAGATTTACAGGTTGGTACCCCCTGACATGAGTTTTTTTTTGTATACTTACAGCAGCTTCTTTGCTCATGTGCACAATGCAATGGGTGTAACACTGTAGCAGGAGGCACCTCAAACACATGGGTGTAATGATCAAGCTTTTCTGTAATTTGATTTTATATATATATATATATATATATATATATATATATATATTTTTTTTTATATATCAATCTTTATTGAATTTTTAGGCACAACAAATAGCATGAAGCAGTACAAGTACAATTCTGGTATAAAAACCAATATACTCCATCCTCCCTCTGACTGTTGTGAACAATGTAAAATTATGCCATTATACTGCCTTGATTTGGAATTCGGGAGAAGATTGACTTACATTATAACCTAAACAAACTATCTACAAACTTAACCAAAATACTGAATCTCTTATCTTTATAGCACTGTATACCTGCAGGACTCTCTGCTCTCCAACCTGCTGTTTGTATAATAAGTCAGTCCCATGTCAGTGTTATCGTCAATATGTCGAGAGGCCTGGGTATAGGGGGAGTGCATTGATTGCTGTGTCACAACACTGAATATGAACCATTCCTTATCTTTCTTACGTCACACTCGAGTCTCTGGAAAAGGCCCTGCTGTTAAGGGGCGGTTTATGTTGCATGTCCTCCCATATAAACTTAAGTTCCAGGAAGAAAGTTAAGTTGTTATTTTTGAAATAACCATATTCATAGGGTGTCTTTCATCAAAGTACATCATTCCCCAAATGAAGGACATGATTGAGATTTCCATTTTCTAGCTACCAGTAGTCTTGCTGTGTTTAGTGTAAATTGAATCAGTCTACCTCTGAGTCTGCATTTGCAAGGTGGTGGGAGATTCAGTAATGCGACTTCGGGTACTAAAATGTAATGAGTGTCTACGCCTAGTATTGCATTAATGGTTTCTTGAATTTTTTCCCAGAAGGGCTTTATAATAGGGCATTCCCACCATATGTGTAATAAAGTTCCCTTCATCCCACACCCCTGCCAGCAAAGCTCAGAGGAAAGGGGGAAAATACTCTTCAATCTGGAGGGAGTGAGATACCATCTAGTCAATAACTTAAAATTGGTCTCTAAATACTTCGTGGAACAGGAGTACTTTCTAATACTGTGAAAAATATGTTCCCACTCCGTGTCTGTTAATCTTTTACCTAGATCTTTATGCCAATGATCTGCATAGTCGGGCAAAGCTCCTTTTTGTGCGTTAGTTAATAGCTTTTTGGCCATAGACAATGTGTGGTGGGCTGGAAGGTTTAACGAGCAAACCAATTCGAATGGAGTTAGTTTTCTGAGCAGAGAATCTTTTTGTGGGTGGGTTTGTACGAGGTGATGTATTTGATTGTATTTTAACCAATTAGTAAAGGCTCCTCCTAGTATGTCTTTCAATTCATGTTTCTGTTTTAATTTGCCATCCCTAGTCAAAGAGAAAAGCGGAACTGTAAATCCCATTTCCCACATGTTTGAATTTGCTTTGTTGAATCTAATACCCCCAGTCAATTCGTTTGGAGATATAGGGCACATGGGGGAACTCAAAGTGGAAATTTGTGGGTGCTTTCTAACTATCTTATCCCAGACGTCAAAGACGTGTGAAAGTAACGACTACTGTTTTAACCAAGGTGGTCTATTCTGTTTCGCTATCCAGCATAGTGCCCTGGGGTGAGGTGTGTGTAAAATGTGGGAGTCCATCGGTATCCACGCCTTCCTGTCTCTATTTCTATGCCAGTCTATTATTCTCTGTATGCTAGTGGCTTGATAGTAAGTATCTATGTTCGGCAAACCCAACCCCCTCTCTCGGACTGCCCTATACATTGTCTTCTTTTTAATGCGTGGTTTAGTTGAACCCCAGACGAATTGATTCAGAACCCTTTGAGTTTGATCTAATAAGGTGTGTGGTAGTGCTATAGGAACTGCTTGGATGGCGTACAATACTCTGGGCAGTATATTCATTTTAAGGATTTGCAGTCTTCCCCACCAAGAAAAAGGGCGATCTTTCCATTTCTGCAAATCTTGTGTTATGGCAGTGAGAAGATTGGTAAAGTTCAATTGCAATAAGGCCCTAGGACATGGAGTCAGATATATTCCCAAGTATTTGATTGCCTTGAGTTGATGCTTAAATGGGCAGTGTTTTAACAAAGTTTTAAATTTTATTTTTGAAAGGGAGATATTTAATATCTCTGATTTCTGAGCGTTGACTAAAAATTTGGAAAAGTCGCCGAACTGTTTCAGTTCTTGTATAACCTCTGGTACTGATGTCTCTGGGGAGGTCAAGGTAAAAAGGACATCATCGGCATACATAGATAATTTAAATTCTAGGGGGCCCACTTTAATCCCATGTATTTGGGGGATTAAAGTGGGCAGAGGACAGAGGACAGCCTTGTCTTTTCCCATTGTTTATATTAAATGGATCTGAGACCGTGCCATTAACTCTAACTTTTGCTGTGGGGGAGTGGTACAGACATTTTATTCTCTTGATCATTTTTTCTCCTAGCCCTATCTTACTCAATGTGGCAAGTAAAAAGTTCCAATCAAGGCGGTCAAATGCCTTTTCGGCATCTGTTGATAAAATTAAAATTTCTGTGTTGGTGACTTTGGCGTGTTCGATCAGCTGGAGGGCCCTAATGGTGTTGTCTCTCGCCTCCCTCCCTGGGACAAAACCTGACTGATCCGTGTGGATAATTTGAGGTAGAATTATGTTTAGTCGGTTTGCTAGAATCTTAGTATAAATTTTTAGGTCTGAGTTCAATAAAGAAATAGGTCTATAATTACTTGTTAGTTTAGGGGATTTCCCCGGCTTGGGAATTACCGTAATATGGGCTTCAAAAATTTTTTTAGGGAGATGGCCAGAGTCGTCTATATGGTTAAAAAGAGCTAATAAATGAGGTGCTAATTGTTCTTTAAATTGTTTATAATATGAGTTAGAAAATCCGTCGGGTCCCGGACTTTTATTGGCTGGTAAATTATCTATAGCGTCTATGACTTCTTCTAAGGTGATTGGCCCTTCCAACTTATCTCTGTCAGCTGCCTGAATTTGATTTAGGTCGGTGTTCTGGAGATACCCCTCCAGAGTCTCGTTTTGGGATGAATAATTGTGTGTGGGGAGGTTATACAGATCTCTATAATATTCTTTAAACGTTTGTGCTATTAGTTTGGTGTCTGTTATTTCTGTCCCTCCTCTATCTGTCACACTAAGAATATAGTTATTCAGAGATTTGCTTTTTAATGCCCTCGCTAACAAGGCTCCCGCTTTATTCCCCCCCCGATAATATATTTTTTTCAAATATAGAGCTTTTCTACAAGCTTCCTTGTTCAGAAAATCTTTCAGGAGTTCTTTGGCGTCGGTGAGAGTTTTTAGAAGGCCTCCATCCAGAGGGTTATGTTTGTGTGCTAATTCTGCTGTTTGTAGTTTTTGTGTTAGTTGTAAGAGGTAGGCGTTTGATTTGCGTTTATAATGGGCTTTATCTTTCAATAATTGTCCCCTTACAATGGCTTTATGTGCTAGCCACACCGACGGTTTCTCACATGAGGATCCCAAATTTGTCTGAAAGTAATCAGTGATATTTCTACTTGTTTGTTGTAATAAAATGGGGTCATGTAATCGCGCCTCGTCCATCCTCCACAAGAAGGGTAAAATTGGGGCTGAGGGCCATTCTAAATTAATTGAGACAGAGGCGTGGTCCGACCACGCGACTGTCTGTATGTTAGCATCTCTGAGTAAGGATAGGTGTTTATGCTCTAGGAGCAAGTAATCGATTCTAGAATAAGACCTCGCTTGGTTAGAGTAGAAAGAATAGTTGCGTGTGGTTGGATGTTTATATCGCCAAGTGTCTAGAAGTGTGAGTTTTCTTAATGTATTATTAATCAATTGTCTAGAACCTTTGGTTACTGAACTGTGGCCCTGTGAGCAGTCCATGGCTGGGAACAATGCGACATTAAGGTTCCCTCCCAGAATGAAAGTCCCTTTCTGGATTTCTAAGAGTTTGTTACCAAGCCATTTTATAAATTGGGCTTGACCTGTATTGGGGGAGTAGACAATCGCCAGTGTGACCGTTCTGTTGAACAATGTACCTATCAAAACCATAAATCTACCCTCCCTATCTGTATATTTCTCTATTAATTGGAAGGGGGTGTGCCTGCCGAACAGGATCCCCACTCCGTTAGTCTTTTTCTTATGGGAATGGAGAAAGGAGACTGGAAAATCTTTGGATTTGAATGTGGGTTCTCTATCCTTCAGGAAGTATGTCTGCTGTACAAATATTATATTCGCCCCTTCCCTTTTAAAGCTGTTAAGAGCTATAGAGCATTTTGTGGGAGAGTTGAGGCCCCTACAATTTTGGGAAATTAAAGTGATTTCTCTATGTGCAGCTCCCATTATCCCTATGAGTTATAGTTGCGCTTACCCTTTCCCTGGCTCTGAAAGTGGTAGTACATGTGAGTGCGTCCCAGTCTTACCCTGCTGGATCTGTCCTCATTCAAGGATGGAAGGGATGATGTCAGGTCGGTAGGTATGTTAGGAGCTGATAAAGAAGTCCTTAGGTATTGAGAGACAAAAAAAAGCTTTAGAGATTCGGTTAAGACAAAAACAAGTAACTTAAATAACATATTAACAGTATTCAACAAGGGATTAAAAATCCCGTAACTAGACTCTATCCCTATGGAGAGAGTCGTTGGGGTAATAATTCAACCAGAAGGCTGAATTGTACCCGTAGGGTAACGCTCATATATATCAAAACATTATTTTTAGACAAGTCCAACATATTATTTAGAATGTTCATATTCAATGGGATGCTGTGAAAAGAAAAATTAACTTAGCAAGACATAACTTATTAAGACATAAATATAAGCCATCAAGGTGTCACCAAGTATTGAAATTATAAATGGTAAGAGTGGATTCCCATCCGTCAGTCCATTTCAGGGGAAACTCTTCTTTGCTCTTAATAATAAAAAAAAAGGAATTTCAGAACACTTCTGGTGATTGAGCCATGTTGTAGCTAAATATTTCTCTCAGCCGTTATCTGGTTCTGAGCTTGGCGTATTTTGTGCTGTGGAAGCGGCTCTAGATCTTTTCTGGGGCACCTTACTCCAATGGGGTCTCTGAGGTTGTGGGTGAGTGTTATCCTCTTTTTGGATGGTACTTCCTGGTGCATCCAGAGGGGGGAGCGAGGGAGGAGGAATGTCCAGAGATCTACAAAATTGTTCCAGATCATTGGGTGATCTGTATGTGATTAATCTGTTATTTTTCATTACTTTGATGCTGAGCGGGAATCCCCATCTATAGTTCAAGCCTTTTTCTTTTAAGTGGTTTGAAGTGTGATGGGGCTAAGGTCAGCGTAAAATTGTAATTTTTGCCCATCTATTTGGAAGGATTGATGCTTTCTCGTCATTGACATAATTCTTTCTTTATCCGTGTACTTATGAAATCGGAGAATAACATCTCTTGGGGGTTCTCCACTTCTCGGGGGTGGTCTCAGAGCTCTGTGAGCTCTATCCAGTAGGATATCTTCTATTTCTTGGTCGCCAATCAGGTGTTTAAAAACTTTTTGTAGAAAATTTGGTAACTCGTCTGAAGATATTTTCTCTTGTATACCTCTTATTCTCAAGTTTTGCCTTCTCCCTCTATTATCTAAATCTTCCAATTTAGAGTTGAGAAATTCTATCTGCGATTCTTGTGTGTCGATTTTCCTTGTAAGAAGATCAAGAGTGGAGGTGGTTTCTTCGTCTTGTTCCTCCAGATATGCTACTCTCCCCCCCAACTCCGCCACCTCTTTCTTTATTCCAGAGAGGCCGTCTTTCAGCACTTGATTGACTTGTTGGAAAAAGTTGGTTAGATCTGTTCTAGTGGGCAATTCTTTCAGATCAGCCCTAGTTATAGGGGAGTCTCTTTGTTGAGGCGGGGTATCTGGGCCGTCTCCCTGTAGTTGCTGAGAATCCTCTCCCTCTGCGGAGGGTGTTGCTTGTAATTTTTGAAAAAATGTATTCATCTTATTGCTTGGCATGTTTGTTGTTTTGGAACCCTTATCGGCTCTGTTCAGCTTTCTTGACGCCATTTTAGATAGATTGGGAGAATACAAATTATGTAATAAAGACTTTTGTAACCCTCTGTAAGTCCTATAAGTTTGACTGCTGAGAGCTGGGTCTTATAATTTCTTTTCAGTCCTATTCAGTAGCTGTTGCCTTTCCCTGTGGTGTAAATCAGTAAACAAGTCAATAGCTGTTATATCCCCTTATGTATGTTTATTCACAATAACATATGATAGTGTCCCATATGAGGGGTTTTTGCCAATGTTCAGCAATACAAAGCAGTTCCTTATTATGCTCTTAATTCTAAAAGAACTTAATTGTGTTTTACAGAGCTTTAAAACAATTGCAGCGCAGTTTTATTTTTAGGCTTAACCAAAATGAATTATTCTCTGTCGGATCTTCCGGTTAAGAAAAGGGCTGATACTGATCTGTGTGCTACACCCTGAGGCTGATGGTGCTGAGGGTTTTACACTTTTGCCCCTTTGAGGCCTGACAGGTGTCTGGTGGTGTGTTTTGAGGCCTTGATGGTGCTATAAAAGTATTTTCTATAAGAAAAAACTAAAAGAAAAAACTAAGGGGACGCGCTGTAGTGTTGATAAAAAATATATGTTGATGTGAATGAAAATCCCTCTGGTATCGTGTGAGTTGAACCGTGACAGATAAGTATGTGAGAGTAGAGGTGTATATGTGTATGTGATTGGGTGAAATCTTGTTAATCAAAAGAGAATGTGTGACTTGTTACAAACCGTAAGACTTGAAACAATTGTGATACATAAGCAAAGAATCATGAAACAATTGTGATACCTAAACAAAAAATCAGTTTGAATATTGCAAAAACCTAAAGACTTGCAACAAAATATGTGAACAGTTGAATTTGATTAAACTCAAAAAACTGAAAAGTCCAATATGTGATAAGTGTTCAGAGATAAAAAGTCCAAATTCAATGTAAAGGATATATAAAGAACAAAAGTTCAAAGGATCAAAACAAATGGCTTGCTCCGCTTGAATCCAAGGTGTGATGAATCAGGAAATCTAGGAGGATAGAAAAACAAGGGGCGCCAACATAGTGTGAATCAGTTTGGAACACTGGAAAGCAGTAGTTATAATAAAATCTACTCACAAGTGGAGTGGCACCTAGAACCAACTGGGTGCATACAGGCAGGCTGACATTCAGGACCAGCAGTCAGTACGCTGGGGGTCTCACCCGGGAGACCTGTGGGTGGGTCAGATGAGGTAGATGGAGTCGGCTGTGAGTCGTCTGGTGAGCCGGATCGCCACTATGGAAGTCCAAAGGGCTGTGTTGTTTATCCCAAAAGGTAGCTGCTCACACGATCAGCCTTGTTTCCAAACGAGTTTCCAATGTCAGTGTATGGAACAAACGGATAAAAACCAAACTAGGTATAACCACTGCAAACAGTAGTAATATTAAAAAGGCACAGAAAACCGGGTCTGTCTAAAAACAAGTATTTAATTGCTACGCGTTTCTCAGTCTGTAAAGGACCGTTTCCTCAGGCATATATAAAGGTGTTCAACAGGCTACCATTTATACCTGACAGTGACCCGGAATCTAATGTGGAGGTCATCTCCAAAGAATTGACAATAAAATGTTAAAAAACAAAAATACAATAAAAAATTGAACATGTATCGAAATTGTGTTTGAGCAGCAATCAGATAATATATTCATATCATGCAAAAAACAAAAAGAACAAACATAAAAACAACATGTATTTGCATTGATGGGTAACACCTGTGATAGTGTTTCTGAAAAAGTGCTAAACCTGTGTATGTATCCTATCCTATAGATAAACATGTTGTCACCTCATAAGACTATTGGGTTATATGAAAATAAGATCCCAATGGTGACTGTTGTTTGGTGTGCAAAACAAATCTGTATATAATCAATAAAGAATATATAAAAGCTAGAAAAAATATATATATGTTTTCCTCTGGGTTGGGCTCGAACCCTTGACCTTATGTATGCTAGGCTTTTACTGATCTAAAAGAGTTATTCAGATATGACAACAAATGAGATTGATATCACTCGCAATATACCAAACAATAGTAGATAATATGGATGTATTAGAAATATGAGTTTGCAGAAAACATTGTTCTTGTAAAGAGCCCTCATATCTTATATTCTAGAAACAAAAATAAGATGGTTAAGATCGATAGGTTCTAGATAGAACAAGAAAAATGGTCTTTTATGTGTCTAGACAATGATTTAAGGAACGCTATCTCAAACTGGCGGTCCCAAATATAAATTGAATGTCTATGTAAATGTTGAAGGTGTTGGATGAAGATTAATGAAAGAATATAGCAATCCTTGTTTGGAGAGATATAATTACGCTATATGCTAGCTGTTTTAATACTGGTAAAAAAGTGATGTAAAAATGGTAAAAAATGGTTCATTAAAAAAACCTATTGAGAAATATTAGAAAAATATATATATTAAAAAATATAATGATATACTGCTATAAAAGTATATATATATAAAAAGAACCTTCGTTTAAAGCATATATTTTTACTAAATGCTAGCTGTGAAGGTTCTAGTGATACTGCTCATGATATTCTTTTTCTAAACTCATATTGATAATAAATTGTTTCAATTATTTTGGGGGGGATACGAACCTGTGTCTATATATGTGAGGACCCTATGTTTAGTCCGATGAGCTATCTGGAAATAGCAAAGTATATAGGAATCTTAGTGAGGTTGACTCTAAACTAATCGATATAACATTAAAAATGCTGTACACTAATAGGAGTGATTCAACTCATTGATTCTTAGTGTTTGTGTGTATCTCTGATGGTAATGTCTTGATTGATAAATGTATTAGAAAATGTTGTGGAGAATCTATTGATGTAAACTGGATATGTATATGTAATCTAAATATGATGTATGTATCTGAGAAAATGTCGTAATAATGAATGTATGAAAAATATCGTTGGAAATCTGTTGTTGTAAACTGAATGTAGTATGTAATGTGATCTCTGCAAAGGACGGACTTATATGAAAGCAGCCAAATTAACATTGGCATTCAAACCCAGTGGATACAAAGTTTTGAGTTTATGTATCCAGTAAGTTTCTAATTGTCTAAGTTTAATTAGACGATCATAATCAGTGGATGGAGGTACATGGTCTATCGGAATTATTTTAAAAATATCTGCTCTACCATCATGTATTGTTTCGCAGTGATTTGGAACACTGTGATTAATCTTACTTTTTTTACAGTTTTTACAATTCCGATAGTGTTCACCCCAACGGGTGCGTACGTTCCTAATAGTACGCCCAATGTATTGGACCCCACAAACACAATTTAAAAGATATATAATATACTTAGATTCACAATTGAGGCCATGTGATATCTGATAAGACAAACCAGTAGTGTTAGATTTAAATGTTTTTTGAGAACATATAAATTTACACATATTACATCCTCTTTTGCCACATTTATATGAACCATATAATCTCAAAAAACTGTGTTTTTTTCAAATTACTTATAGATGATTGACTGTGTTTTACCCTTTTGCTAGGTGCTAGTTTGTTCCTAAGGGTTGGTGCCCGTCTGTAAACAATTTTAGGTCTCTCCTTGACTATATTTTTTAAAAAAGGATCCTTTTGAATAATATTCCAATGTTTGTTGAGTATATTGCAATTTTTTTTATGATTGCTGTTGTATTGTGTTATAAAGAGAGGTTCACTATTAGCATCCCTATTCATTGTTTTGTTTGGATTGGTTGTGTTATTTTCAAACTTTTCAAAAAAGAGATCTCTATCCAAGTCTCGTGATGAAACGGTTGTTGTGACCGGGAAACGCGTAGTGTATTAGGTTTTAATAAACTTATATGTTATATTTTAACCTATCTGTCATCACGCTTGATTTTATCGTTGCTTTGAAAAGCTATTTTTAACTTTTTATCAGCTACCAGCTTTTGACACAATAATACTAGCTGTGCTTTTGCCCTGAGGAGGACACTTGTACCATCATTGGGCATCTTTGCAACCCCAAGTACTGGTGGGGTTTCATGTAATCTTCACTTTGGCTACTGGATCGGAGTTGATCGTGAGGATAAGCTCGCTGGACAGCTTGTGAATAGTTCAGCCTGCGCTTGTGGCACTTCTCAAGTGCTCTGAATCTAGTAAGTGATCTTGTATCGTTGTGTGGGGGTCCTATTAATCTACGATTTCACACTATTGTGGCGCCTCCTTCTTTTTTCCCCTCTATCTGCAGATCGTCACTGGTGCCATCAGTTTTGGAAGGAGTAATTGCTGCCGCATACCCGCTATCTGAGGGAACACCCGGAGGAAATAATCTCCACTCCATGAACTTTGGATAAGAACTTTTTATTCACCCTATTTTGTTTTTAGGCACTTATTGTATGTACTGGTATTTTTATGTTATACCTGCACCTATATGTGTCTCTAACACTGTTTGATACTTTGGTGCGTCTGTAACATCTCTCGCATTGATAGTTTCATCATCTCAGCAACACAGTTGCTGGAGGTTGTTTTCGATATCTTTATTTATTTGATTTGGAAGACACAATAGTAACACTTTTTAGGCACAGTGTTTATATCTATATTCACAGTTATTTTGATATATATATTTTTTGTACACTCATATGTACATTTATATATAATTATCTATCACTTTAAGAATATAGTTGTGAATACATTTCACACATATTTTCAATCCTTGTCCTTTGTTGAAGAGGGCAGTCAAGCTTTTGGGATATACATCACATGATAACTTTTTGTACACATTATTCGTTTGCATATTTAGGCGCCTTCATTTTTTTATATATATCACTGTTATTTTCATGTTAATATATCTGTAATCAGTGTCCCCTCTATTGTGCCCTTACAACCTGTCAATAATACGGTATACTCTAAATCTAATATGACATTAAGGGGTTAACTTTTTGTTTTTAATTGAAGAGTGTTGTTCCTTTAAATAGGAATAGGAGTAGCAGTGGCAGCAATAACATAGCAGTGAACAAGTGTGCTAAGACACACGAAACATGTCTGCTGTGCTGCACTGTTACCCCTTAACTGTCAGTGTAAGCTTTCGTTAGAGCTATGGCCCTTTTTTGCTTTTAAGTATTTTTTTGAATAAAGCCTTTTTACTTTTATTAACCTTTTGTACTGTCCCCCATCTTTACTTGTGGACTAAGTAGGTTTGTAGCCCTGCAGCCGCAACAAACTCTTGCATACTCTGAATCACTATTGCGCCTTTGACAGAGGCGTGACGGCTGGGCTCCCTACTTCCGGAACTAACAGTGCTAGCTGCATGGAGGAGTAGCACGGATACTACACACAGACACGCCGAAGTGACGCTGCTCAGTGACAGACCATAACCCCCGCAGGAACGGTAAGCGCCACACTAGTGTACTTTCTATTGGTCTTGAGTCTGCCCGGGGTTTCCCGGTCTTGCTGCAGGGGCGTGCTCTTTTGGTCAGGTTAAAGTGCAGTAAATTACCTTACATGGCGGATTTTCCTAGATCATTACCCTCCGCTGTCTCCTCTGTCATCTCTTATGTTGATTAAAATAAGTGTTGGGCTCTCATGTCGAGCATTATCCCCTTGGGCACCACATTAACTACGGAGCATTACATAAATGTGGCCATCACAGGGCATGGTCGGCTCCGCCCCCCAATTTGATTATATATTAAACAAAAATTTAACTAGTTTACTAGTGTTTTTATAATGTTGCAGATTAGTCGAGTGATAACAAAGAACATTAAATTGAAACCCTTTTCCATCTTCAAGGTGCACTAGTGATACATTTATAGCATCAGCTCTAGAAGATTCAGACCAAGCACAGTACATGTGCAAATGTCACTTTAAACGTGTTGGTGACTTAAATGAGTGTCAATAATTTGATATACCTCTTTACACACAGGGTTTATCTATATTAAAGTCTACACTAGGAGATTACATTAGTACATTAAGGAGGAAGAACAAATTAATTGTACCCTCATTTTAACAAATTGTTATCTGTTATACAGCATAATAAACTGAATGGAAACAATGTAACTTTTATTCCTAGGTTATGCATTGTATTTGTGAATCATTTCCATAATGAACTAAATGTTACACATAGGACGTTCTCTGTATTCAAACCCTGAGCCAATGCCTCAGTGTCAGCTGAGACTGGGGTTTAACAAGATATACACTGGTCATTCTGCACAATGTGCTAATAAACGGAGCACTTCCCTATTTCATAATCAGATACTCACAGCTGCAGCTCCAGTCGGTATCAGCAAAGCAATTATGTATTCTACAGTGGAGCTAAACTATTGCCCTTTATAAAGATTTCTGCTCTACAATTACAGACCGTGATGTGAAAATTACTGTTTTAACCAACATACATTAGCGCAGACATTCACTGTACAGGATAAGGCAACACTTATGTACTATAGACAAGTATTTTAAAGTAATTAGTTAATTAACTACATGTATTTGCAATCCATTTACTGTAGGTTTATTACTCATTTTAACTTATTCTTCAGTGCTCTGCAGAACAGATTGATGTGAATCATCAGCTACATAATAAAAAACAAAACGAAGTTAAACGTGAACAATGTCACAGCTCTGTTGGAAAGTGTTGGTGGCTTTTAGAAGAGCCTTTGGTTGTGAGCGATCACTTTTTAGCAGCCACCTTCTTGGCTTTGGGTTTAGCGGCCTTTTTAGCTGGGCTCTTGGCAGCTTTCTTAGCCGGGCTCTTTGCTACCTTCTTGGGCTTGGCGGCTTTAGGCTTCTTCAGGCTTTTTGCAGGGGCAACCTTGGCGCCTGCGGGTTTCTTGACCTTTTTGGGACTTTTCTTTGCAGCAGATGGAGCCTTTTTGGGCTTCTTGGCCGCTTTGCTCTTTGGCTTTGCTGCTTTATTGGATTTGGCCTTTGCTGCCGGCAGCGCCTTTTTCTTGTCCTCTTTCTCCTGGCTCTGCAGCTTCTTCTTGTTCACCTTGAACGAGCCGGAGGCCCCGCTGCCTTTCAGCTGGACGAGACGCTCCTTACTCACCAAGGCTTTGAGAGCCAGCTTGAGGCGGCTGTTGTTCTTCATACATCATAGCCTTCCGCAGCCAGAGTCTTCTTGAGAGCTGCCAGGGAGACCCCGCTGTGCTCTTTAGAAGCGGACACCACTTTAAAAATCAGATCGGACACGCTGGGACCGGACTTTGCAGGGCGGCTTTTCTTGGTTCCACCTGATACAGCTGCCTTCTTTTTCTGCTGCTTCTTGGCAGGAGCGGCGCTTTCAGCGGGAGGTGCAACTGGTGCGGTCTCTGCCATTTTGTCTCTAGTCACACGAATATACTAATTGCGCTCTTTCTTGTGTTTAAATAGAAGCCACGTGGTGATGTGATTGGCTATACTATTTACAGATGTGTTCTCTGATTGGTTACTTGCATGTAGGCGCATATGTCTCCTAGTTTACAAAATGGCACAGGTTTTGTGTTTCCACAGCTTCACTTAATCTATATTTTATTAGACTATATGTGTCATATCTGTGTCTCTCTCACACAAGCAGAAACTGTGCACCTTATGTTACAGACTAATGCCTGCACAGTGCAAACAGAACGGTATTATCTGTAGTGATGTTGCAAACTGTTCGCCAGAGAACAGTTCCCTGCGAACATAGCTTGTTCGTGTTCGCCGCTGCGGGCGAACATATGTGATGTTCGATCCACCCCTATGTGTCAACATTGAGGAAACTTTGACCCTGTATGTCACAGCCTTCTGACACATTTGAGCCAATCAGCAGCAGACACTCCCTCACAGACCCTCCCAGCTCCTTGGCAGCAGCCATTTTAGACTCATTACGATCTTGCTTTCTTAGTGAGAGGAGCTTTAGTGTTGCTGCTGCTGACATAATAGGGAAATAGATAGCTAGGCTAGTGTATTTAGTGTCCACTACAGTCCAGAAGGACTCATCTAATCTCTGCTGTAAGGACAGCACCCCAAAAAGCCCTTTTTAGGGCTATAACTTCAGTCGTTTTTTTTTTTTTTCTTCTTTGTATTTTTATTTGCATTTGCCTGGCTTTCAGCCTGTGTGTGAGGCTCACAGCATATACTGTGATTAGTGCCCCCACTGATATCTGCTTAACAATACATTAATGTAAATTTAACCAACAAAACTTTGAAATCATTTTGCTAGTGTAATCTAATTTCATTTTCTATCAGGCCTGTGTGTTTCTGACTTACACAGCATACTGTGGTTAATTGCTGCCCTAACTAGCAGCCATGACTCATATCTGCTTTACATTATTTTAAATTTAAAAAAAAAACTTGTAAATCATTTTGCTAGTGTATACTAATTTCATTTTCTATCAGGCCTGTATGTTTCTGGCTTACACAGCATACTGTGGTTAATTGCTGTCCTAGCAGCAGCCAGCCACCACACATATCTGCTTAACATTATTTTAAATTTTTTTAAAAAAAACTTTGAAATCATTTTGCTAGTGTAATCTAATTTCATTTTCTATAGTTTTTTTTCCGGTTGCGGCGTCTGATCACGCTGTGACGTAGGTGCGCATGGAAGAGCAGAGGCGGCAGTGTACGACCGAGTACGCCAGCTGCATGCGGAGAGGAGAGTGGTAAAAGCCCTAAATAGCAATTTCAGAACTGCCAATTGCCACTACGCCTCGGGCTCCTCACGGCCAGTATACACCAGCAAACTCGGAGGCAAGAAGGAAGCAGCCCGGTACTGGTTGAAGCACGCACACCTACTTTTTGTCCACGGCCTCAAGATCTCTTGGCAGGGGTAACCAGTCTGAGGTACAACCGGAGCAATTCGGAAAGGAGGCCGCACAAGCTAGCTAGCATCATAGCTTGGACCGGTAAAACCTAACACAGGCCTAATAATGTCTATTGGCCACAGACAAATCAGTTACTGTATGCAACGCACTTAAGGAGTATAAGTGAACTTTCTGCTTTTTTTTTTGTTTAAACAGTCCGGCATAGTTTCTCGGTATATGGACTTATAGTTATAGGTATATCAAGTCTGGCTGACCTGGGAGGGGGAAGAGAGACCAATGGGGCATAAGTAGCAAAGAAGTAAAGGGCTATAGTCTGATGGAGGCTAATAAGCTGCTAGGTATGCCATCAATTTACAGAGTAAGTCCCTCTTAGAAGCTGCCAGTGAAGCTACCTGTCTCTGCCGGCTCTGTGTCATTTATCCCTCTCATATTGGTAACACACTGCGGAGGAGCAGGGCCAGGTGTCAGTCTGGAGGTATAGGGGAGGGTGAAGTAAAGCAAACTTAAAAGGGGATATATGGAAAAGAGTATGCTGCATGCAATACCTCCCCTTGGTGATAAATTTTGGTCGTAGTCCCTCACCCTATCCCCAGTGAAGCAGCCCTGGGTAAAATGGTAATCCACCTTGCATAGAACTGGGGTAGTTGAAGCTAAGAGGAGTGCCCTGGTCTGTTGGGAGAGTGAAGAAAACTCATTATCTGGTTTCTAGTATTAAAAAAACTCTGGTCGTTTGTTGAAGGACAAAGTAAAATCACGGGAACTGTGTTTTGGCCTGTATATTCCTGGCACAATGTTTTTTCATAAAATCTGAGTCTTGGTGGACCTTGTGTGGTTGCATTTGAAAATCAGGAAGTCCCTCACAGACCTTATACCCCACTGTTGTTTATAGTGAATGGACTCTTGGTCACAAGGACTTTAATGCTGATACATATATATGGTTATATCAAATATAAGGCAGATCTGTCTAACTAGTTGATAATATAACAGTGCATTGTTTGTATAGCAAGCTGCAAGGGTGATTGAGGATAGGGGCCGCTCATCTAATATACACAAAATTGTCTCAGATTTCTTTTGTCTTTGGCACATGCACTAATTGCACTAATCGCATATAAGGCAGAGTGAATTTCACTCACATATAATTTTTGCTTTTTTCTTTTTCTTTTTTTTTTTTTTTTTTTTTTTTTTAATATATTTTGTATGGTTTTTTGAATTGCACAAAGCCAAAGTCATTTGGGCCATTTCTATTTATTTATTTTAGGCCACTTAGATCTTAGGGGAATATAGCTACCCTAGGACACAAAGATCTCAGGGGTATATTATGATATGTTGCACAATTTAGAATATACTCACGTCGTATTTTTTCAGTTTTCGTAGTCAAAGTAGTTACACTTTTATGGTACACATATGGAGAAATTTGTACACACAGTGAAAGCTAAATCGCCAGTTATGGCTCCTAAAAAAGACAAAAAAAGCAAAGCTAGTGTTTTGCAGGATAGTATATTGGAAGAAGGCAGCAGTGCTAAAATGGACACAGATTCACAGGCATTGATAAAAGCTATATGCGTGGCATTGTCCCCACAATTTGACCAACTGCGCCAAGACGTACTTACACTCACAAATGAAATACATGAATTCAATAGCAGAATAGAAGCTGTTGAAATGCGCATCTCAGATATTGAGGACAGGTTAAATATAGTTGAACAAGATACAAGTCAGCATAAAATATCACTAGAAAAACTGCAGGACAAGGTTGATGACCTTGAGGATAGAGCCAGAAGGAATAACCTGAGACTAGTTGGGGTTCCAGAAACATCAGAATATAGTGACTTAAAAAAAATTATCGTAGAGAAATTACCCCTCCTGCTAGATTTACCAGACCCCACACGACAGATAGTGATTGAGAGAGTGCACAGAATAGGGCAGTTAAGAACTAAAGCTGATGGTGCGCAGATACCAAGGCAAGTGATAATGAAATTGTTAAATTTTCAAGATAAAGTAGATCTGTTGAATGCCTATCGCAAAAAGAAGGAAGTTTTTTTAGAAGGTGCTAAACTATTAATGTTTCAGGACTATTCAGTCGAAACAACAAATAGGCGGAAGGTTATGGCCCCTCTATGCACACGCATTATTAAAAAAGGTTTTGAAGCATTTTTACTATATCCAGCCAGGATAAAGGTCCGTAAAAATAACACCTGGCTTATGCTAAATACATATCAAGAAGTTAATATGTTTTTAGAGGAGAATGCTTAAGAATTTGTGTTGGCTCTTTAAGAAGATGAAAGAATCATTCTCTATAACAGTGATGATGCATACAATTGATGATGTTTTTAAGTTTAAGTGTTGTTTTCTGCTAGTTTCTCTTTTTCCCTTCTTCCTTTCACTCCTATTTCTTTCTTCTTCTTGCCTTCCCCACATGTTTTCCCCTTGCCCCCCCCCCCTCCTCCAATAATGAAGTTGCAAGAGGTTTATGGGACATATATTATATTATGGAGCATAAAGCTAAAAAGGGACTTAAGGTTTTTTAAATCTATAGAATGACAGAGATGGTAAACATTAATCTGATATCTTGGAATATCAGAGGCATAACAAATCCAATCAAAAGAAAAATGGTCATAAAAAATCTTAAAAAACTTAAATGCAATGTAGCATTTTTACAGGAAACGTATGTAACCCAAAAGGAAGTAAATAAACTGAAAACAGATTGGGTGGGTGAAGTTATTGCTTCAGTTGGAACTACCAGAAAATGTGGGGTGGCTATTTTGCTACATAAAAACCTAAACTATAAGATTGCTCAATTAGAAATAGATGCAGAGGGACGGTTCATTATTATGCAGATAAAGATAAAGGATCAAATGTATATATTGTGCAATATTTATGGACCTAACAATCAAAGCCCAGATTTCTGGGAAAAAATAAAAACTAAACTGACACCATATATAGAAAGCAATCTGATAGTGGCAGGAGATTTCAACCTACTCTCTCAACTTCCATTAGACAGATGGCCGATCAAAGTGAGAGATCTAGGTCGAGAGAAAAGTAATATCACGCGTTTTCGAAAATTTAGAAATACGTTAAATCTAAAGGATGTGTGGAGGATTCAGAATCCTGAGTCAAAAGCGTATACATGCAAATCTAATACATATAAATCATTATCACGGATAGATTATATATTAATAAATGAAAGGCTTGTTGGGACTGCTGAGGCAGATATAAGTTCAATTATTATATCAGACCATGCTCCAATTTCTCTATCCTTATCAATGGGTTCGGCAAGTAGAAATAGCCCCTCATATCTTTTCCCAAAACATTTATACTTTAATCCTAAATTTCAGAATTGGTTAATAGAGGCCTGGAAAAAGTATGAATCCTTGAATAAGAATTCAGTTAAAAGCCCTGAGACATACTGGGAAGCCTCGAAGGCGGTACTACGCGGTGAAATAAAGGCATATTTACATAAGATATGGAAAAAAAACCCAGCTCCGGGAGGGACAACTAACAAATCAGGTATCAAATGCATATAACACATACTTACATATAGCTTCGCCATCTAATTGGCAGAACTATGCTAAAGTAAAAAAAGAAAGAGACATATTCCTCCAACAAAAAGCTGCCTACACGGTGGCTAGGTCTAATGCAAGGTTATATAAGTTTGGAGGAAAGATTGGTAAAAATTTAGGTAATTTAGTTAGACAAAATCGGGGCTCAAATTCCATATCTGCAATATCAGTCAATGGTAGTCGCTTAACACAGTCTAAGGACATAAGCAAAAATTTTTCAGAATATTACACCCAAATCTTTTTATCTAAGGAAATCAATGTGGATAATAAAAAAGCTTTTTGGGATACATGCAGGCTCCCGACATTGGATGAGGAAGCAAGCAAATCACTGTCTGAACCAATTAATAAAGATGAAGTCATTCAGGCAATTAAAAGTAGTAAGTTAAATAAGGCCTCAGGGCCGGACACTTTTCCGGCAGAATTTTATAAAATACTCACACAGCAAATAACGGAACCTTTATGTGACCTATATAATGCATATTACTTGCAAGGACATCCTATCTCGGGTAATTTCAGTGCCTCCCTAATAGTGCTAATTTTAAAGAAGGGCAAGGATGCAGAAAAATTAGATTCATATCGTCCTATATCCCTGCTCAATGCCGATTATAAACTATTAACAAGCATCTTAGCAGCTAGATTACAAAAAATTCTGGATAAACTTATCCACCCAGACCAAACTGGCTTCTTAAAGGGCAGATCCCTATTTTCAAATCTAAGGAAACTATTATTAACAACAGAATATTATAATATTAGGAAGAAACCATATGAGGCTGATAGGGAAGACAAGGTTATCATTGCTCTCGATGCCGAAAAGGCTTTTGATTCCATTGGTTGGGATCACTTATTTACCACAGTGGAACAGTTTGGTATGAGAGGTGCCTTTCTGTCGTTTATACAAGCACTATATAAGAATCCAAAATCTGCCCTAATTGTGAATGGCAGGACCACAGAATGGTTTCAACTGGCGCGAGGCACTCGACAAGGGTGTCCACTCTCCCCACTACTCTTCAATCTTTGTATTGAACCACTGGCTATAGTATTACGCAATACCATCAGGGGGATTAGACTTGGGGAGACAGACATTCAAATCTCCCTTTATGCAGATGATTTGCTTGTATTCCTCTCCAATACTAAGGAGAATATTCCTGTATTACTGAGTATATTGCAGCGATATGGTTCATTCTCAGGTTACACAATAAATGATAATAAATCAGAGATTATGTGGCTAAATAAGACCAGAGACTCTCTGGGGGCTTTGCCCTTTAAGGAGGTTAAAATGATTAAATATCTAGGAATTAATGTCACAAACTGCCCGGAAGAGTGGTACCGAGCTAATATCGATGGCGTCATTAAGAAAATCCTAGAGGATATCTCTAGATGGACATCATTTACATTAACACTAGCCGCCAAGATAAATCTCATAAAAATGATCGCACTGCCCAAACTTCTGTATATAATGCAGAATATCCCACTGTTTCTACGTAAAGGAGATATAAATATATTAAATTCGGCTTTTAGGAGATTTTTATGGGGAAAAACAAAGCACAAAATGTCGATAAAAAGACTATCTCAATCCAAGGAAAACGCAGGCTTCGCCCTTCCCTCAATATATAATTATAATCTGGTCTGCTTGATGAAGATAGTTCCAGATTGGTTATTAGATATGGATCAGCTAACGCCTCTGGATGTAGAAGCTGGCCTTTTTAAACCGTATAGCCTAAAAGCCCTAATACATATGAGGCAAAGAGACTGGCCTCCTTTACTCAAAGTTATGTACACCTTTAGAAATCCTATCATAGCCTGGCAAAAATTATGCACGGCGGTAGGTGTCAATTTTCAGTGTTCTAGATATCTACCAATCCAGAATAACCCACTCTTCCCCGCAGGTTCTGATACCGAAATTTTTACGAGATGGAAGGTAGGGGGCTTAGACTACTTTGCACAATGTATTGATGAAGATAGACAAGTTATTCATTCATTTGGCTCCTTAAAAGAAAAATATAATCTCCCTAACCGCGATATGTTCGGCTATTTTCAAATCAGGCATTTTCTCAACACTACAGCACTTGCAGATTTTTACATAAATTGGGAAATACTAACTAAAGCTCTGTCACGCCGTCAGCTTGGTAGAGCTTCCATATCTCATTGGTATAATATATTATTGAGTAAAGAAGGTGTCTATGGCATGGAACGGCTCCATGAGAGATGGTCATTAGACATCCCGCAATTGGAGCTTAAGACAATCCAAGAAAGTATTGACAGGGCTTGGTCAGCGACACCTCTGTTATCTTGGCGTGAATCTCATCTTAGATTAATTAATAGGACCTATATCACCCCAGAGAAGTTAGGGAAGTGGAATAATAAGCAAAGATATGAATGTACACGCTGCCACTACCTAAATGCCAACTTGATCCACTGCATCTGGGCATGTCCCAAAGTCAAACAGTTTTGGGCAAAAGTCTCATTTTGGCTTTCAAAAACCCTAAAACTTAAAATTTCTTTGGAGATGGAGGAAGTCATCTTTCTAAGGCAATACGATGATAGGGCAGGAAATATAAAGTTTGTTAATTTCATAATTTTAACCGCTAGAAACATTATTTTTTCTTCCTGGAAAGCTA
The DNA here is from genome assembly GCF_027579735.1 of Bombina bombina. Classification (NCBI taxonomy): domain Eukaryota; kingdom Metazoa; phylum Chordata; class Amphibia; order Anura; family Bombinatoridae; genus Bombina; species Bombina bombina. Next base: position 372,420,993 of record NC_069505.1, on the reverse strand, counting down.
ATAAAGGCCCTATGCTCACCTCTCTTTTGAACATGTTAGACTCCAAATTAATTTATGAACAATATGAGACGCAGATATCTTCTGAAAAAGAAATTGCCAAATTTTTCAGGAAATGGGGAGATTACATTCTCTCCAATACACTGGAAGTTCAAAGAAGCCTCATCGCTCCCTTTAAACACTCTGAATGGATTCAGAATGCTGTATTGAGAGGGGAATTCAGTAGTGATGTAATCACTTAATTTTTGTTGGTCCCGGTCTCTTGGAGAGGGGGGGGGGAGTGGGAATTCAACCTAAGTCTCCCTTATCATCATTCCTATTTTATTTTTTTTTTTTTTATTTTATTTTTTTTTTTCTTCTTTCTCTCTCCCTTCTTCTTCCTTTTCCCAGTCCTTCTCTCTTCTTTTCTTATTTTCTGTATTTTTCCTTTATCGGTACACTATACCTATGTTGGGTTATTGTTTGTTCAAAAAGATGAAAATGTTTTGAGGCACAGGTTTCTCAATTTCTACTTCAAGAACTATTATTGGATTAGTTTGTAGAACTCGGTAAAAGCATTTTGTATTTTTTAATAGGTATAAGCAGTTGTATATAACACCAATCACGAAATATGTTCACCTTTCATTGTATTACCTGATCCACTTATTTGTGTATAATAATATATACATTTTCTATCAGGCCTGTGTGTTTCTGGCTTACACAGCATACTGTGGTTAATTGCTGCCCTAGCAGCCACGACTCATATCTGCTTAACATTATTTTAAATAAAAAATAAAAAAAATTAAATCATTTTGCTAGTGTAATCTAATTTCATTTTCCATCAGGCCTGTGTGTTTCTGGCCCACATCATATAGTGTGATTAATATCTCTTTTTTCCACCACTTATATCTGGTGTAACATTAGTGTAAATTTAAAAAAAAAAATTTTTTACGCCAGTCTGCTATTGTTATATAATTTTAGTTGCCATGCCAGCCTGGCTGCCATTAGTGCCAGCCTGTGTGTCAGGCTGCCAGCATATACTGTGCCTACTTCCATCCTCAGTGCCAGTCCACCACTCCTATCTGGTGTAACATTAGTTTAAATTTTGTAAAAAAAAACTTTTACATCAGTCTTCTAGTGTTATTTAATTTTAGTTTACAGGCCAGCCTGCCACCACTAGTACCAGCCTGTGTGTCAGGCTGCCAGCACATACTGTGCCTAGTTCTATCCTGAGTGCAATCACTCCTATCTGTTGTAACATTAGTGTCACTTTTTTAAAAACAAACTGTTACATCAGTCTGCTATTGTTATTTAATTGCAGTTGCCTGCCTGCCAGCGTGTGTGCCCGGCCCACTTTCCAACTAGTGCCACAAATCATATTTGTTATAACAGTAGTGTAAATATTTAAAATAAAAACTTTTTTGACTGTGAATCATCAGCCTGCTAGTGCAATTGAATTGCAGTTGCCTGTCTGCCAGCGCGTGTGCCAGGCCCACTTGCCAACTAGTGCCACCTATCATATTTGTTATAACAGTAGTGTAAATATTAAAAAAAAAAAATTTGACTGTGAAAGATCAGTCTGCTAGTGTAATCTAATTGCAGTTGCCTGCCTGCCAGCGTGTGTGCCAGGCCCACTTGCTGCCAACTATTGCCACCAATCATATTTGTTATAACAGTATTCAAAATATTTAAAATAAATAATTTTTTGACTGTGAATCATCAGTCTGCTAGTGCCATTGAATTGCAGTTGCCTGCCTGCCAGCGTGTGTGACAGGCCCACTTGCCAACTAGTTACACCAATCAAATTTGTTCTAACAGTATTGTAAATATTTAAAATAAAAAATTCTTAGATTGTGAATCATCAGTCTGCTAGTGCAATTGAATTGCAGTTTCCTGCCTGCCAGCGTGTGTGCCAGGCCCACAAGCCAACTAGTGCCACTAATCATATTTGTTGTAACAGTATAGAAAATATTTTAAATCAAAACTTTTTTGACAGTGAATCATCAGTCTGCTACTAGTGCCATTGAATTGCAGTTGCCTGCCTGCCTGCCAGCGTGTGTGCCAGGCCCACTTGCTACCTAGTTACACCAATCATATTTGTTCTAACAGTATTGTAAATATTTAAGCTAAAAAAATGTTAGATTGTGAATCATCAGTCTGCTAGTGCAATTGAATTGCAGTTTCCTGCCTGCCAGAGTGTATGCCAGGCCCACTTGCCAACTAGTTACACCAATCATATTTGTTCTAACAGTATTTTAAATTTTTTAAAAAAAAATTCTTAGATTGTGAATCATCAGTCTGCTAGTGCAATTGAATTGCAGTTTCCTGCCTGCCAGCGTGTGTGCCAGGCCCACTAGCCAACTAGTGCCACCAATCATATTTGTTGTAACAGTATTGAAAATATTTAAAATCAAAACTTTTTTGACTGTGAATCATCAGTCTGCTAGTGCCATTGAATTGCAGTTGCCTCCCTGCCAGCGTGTGTGCCAGGCCCACTTGCCAACTAGTTACACCAATCATATTTGTTCTAACAGTATTTTAAATTTTTTAAATAAAAAATTCTTAGATTGTGAATCATCAGTCTGCTAGTGCAATTGAATTGCAGTTTCCTGCCTGCCAACGTGTGTGCCAGGCTCACTAGCCAACTAGTGCCAACAATCATATTTGTTGTAACAGTATTGAAAATATTTTAAATCAAATCTTTTTTTGACTGTGAATCATCAGTCTGCTAGTGCCATTGAAGTGCAGTTGCCTGCCTGCCAGCGTGTGTGCCAGGCCCACTTGCCAACTAGTTACCCCAGTCATATTTGTTCTAACAGTATTTTAAAAAAATGTTTAAAAAAAATTCTTAGATTGTGAATCATCAGTCTGCTAGTGCAATTGAATTGCAGTTTCCTGCCTGCCAGCGTGTGTGCCAGGCCCACTAGCCAATTAGTGCCACCAATCATATTTGTTGTAACAGTATTGAAAATATTTTAAATCTTAAACTTTTTTGACAGTGAATCATCAGTCTGCTAGTGCCATTGATTTGCAGTTGCCTGCCTGCCAGCATGTGTGCCAGGCCCACTTGCCAACTAGTTACACCAATCATATTTGTTCTAAAAGTATTTTAAATTTTTTAACTAAAAAATCTTAGATTGTGAATCATCAGTCTGCTAGTGCAATTGAATTGCAGTTTCCTGCCTGCCAGCGTGTGTGCCAGGCCCACTAGCCAACTAGTGCCACCAATCATATTTGTTGTAACAGTATTGAAAATATTTTAAATCAAAACTTTTTTGACAGTGAATCATCAGTCTGCTAGTGCCATTGATTTGCAGTTGCCTGCTTGCCAGCGTGTGTGCCAGGCCCACTTGCCAACTAGTTACACCAATCATATTTGTTCTAACAGTATTTTAAATTTTTAAACAAAAAAATTCTTAGATTGTGAATCATCAGTCTGCTAGTGCAATTGAATTGCATTTTCCTGCCTGCCAGCATGTGTGCCAGGCCCACTAGCCAATTAGTGACACCAATCATATTTGTTGTAACAGTATTGAAAATATTTTAAATCAAAACTTTTTTGACTGTGAATCATCAGTCTGCTAGTGCCATTGAATTGCAGTTGCCTCCCTGCCAGCGTGTGTGCCAGGCCCACTTGCCAACTAGTTACACCAATCATATTTGTTCTAACAGTATTTTAAATTTTTAAAATAAAAAATTCTTAGATTGTGAATCATCAGTCTGCTAGTGCAATTGAATTGCAGTTTCCTGCCTGCCAGCGTGTGTGCCAGGCTCACTAGCCAACTAGTGCCAACAATCATATTTGTTGTAACAGTATTGAAAATATTTTAAATCAAAACTTTTTTTGACTGTGAATCATCAATCTGCTAGTGCCATTGAAGTGCAGTTGCCTGCCTGCCAGCGTGTGTGCCAGGCCCACTTGCCAACTAGTTACACCAATCATATTTGTTCTAACAGTATTTTAAATTTTTAAACTAAAAAATCTTAGATTGTGAATCATCAGTCTGCTAGTGCAATTGAATTGCAGTTTCCTGCCTGCCAGCGTGTGTGCCAGGCCCACTAGCCAACTAGTGCCACCAATCATATTTGTTCTAACAGTATTTTAAATTTTTAAACTAAAAAATCTTAGATTGTGAATCATCAGTCTGCTAGTGCAATTGAATTGCAGTTTCCTGCCTGCCAGCGTGTGTGCCAGGCCCACTAGCCAACTAGTGCCACCAATCATATTTGTTGTAACAGTATTGAAAATATTTTAAATCAAAACTTTTTTGACAGTGAATCATCAGTCTGCTAGTGCCATTGAATTGCAGTTGCCTGCCTGCCAGCGTGTGTGCCAGGCCCACTTGCCAACTAGTTACACCAATCATATTTGTTCTAACAGTATTTTAAATTTTTTAAATAAAAAATTGTTAGATTGTGAATCATCAGTCTGCTAGTGCAATTGAATTGCAGTTTCCTGCCTGCCAACGTGTGTGCCAGGCCCACTAGCCAACTAGTGCCACCAATCATATTTGTTGTAACAGTATTGAAAATATTTAAAATCAAAACTTTTTTGACTGTGAATCATCAGTCTGCTAGTGCCATTGAATTGCAGTTGCCTCCCTGCCAGCGTGTGTGCCAGGCCCACTTGCCAACTAGTTACACCAATCATATTTGTTCTAACAGTATTTTAAATTTTTTAAATAAAAAATTCTTAGATTGTGAATCATCAGTCTGCTAGTGCAATTGAATTGCAGTTTCCTGCCTGCCAACGTGTGTGCCAGGCTCACTAGCCAACTAGTGCCAACAATCATATTTGTTGTAACAGTATTGAAAATATTTTAAATCAAATCTTTTTTTGACTGTGAATCATCAGTCTGCTAGTGCCATTGAAGTGCAGTTGCCTGCCTGCCAGCGTGTGTGCCAGGCCCACTTGCCAACTAGTTAACCCAATCATATTTGTTCTAACAGTATTTTAAAAAAATGTTTAAAAAAAATTCTTAGATTGTGAATCATCAGTCTGCTAGTGCAATTGAATTGCAGTTTCCTGCCTGCCAGCGTGTGTGCCAGGCCCACTAGCCAATTAGTGCCACCAATCATATTTGTTGTAATAGTATTGAAAATATTTTAAATCTTAAACTTTTTTGACAGTGAATCATCAGTCTGCTAGTGCCATTGATTTGCAGTTGCCTGCCTGCCAGCATGTGTGCCAGGCCCACTTGCCAACTAGTTACACCAATCATATTTGTTCTAAAAGTATTTTAAATTTTTAAACTAAAAAATCTTAGATTGTGAATCATCAGTCTGCTAGTGCAATTGAATTGCAGTTTCCTGCCTGCCAGCGTGTGTGCCAGGCCCACTAGCCAACTAGTGCCACCAATCATATTTGTTGTAACAGTATTGAAAATATTTTAAATCAAAACTTTTTTGACAGTGAATCATCAGTCTGCTAGTGCCATTGATTTGCAGTTGCCTGCTTGCCAGCGTGTGTGCCAGGCCCACTTGCCAACTAGTTACACCAATCATATTTGTTCTAACAGTATTTTAAATTTTTAAACAAAAAAATTCTTAGATTGTGAATCATCAGTCTGCTAGTGCAATTGAATTGCAGTTTCCTGCCTGCCAGCATGTGTGCCAGGCCCACTAGCCAATTAGTGCCACCAATCATATTTGTTGTAACAGTATTGAAAATATTTTAAATCAAAACTTTTTTGACTGTGAATCATCAGTCTGCTAGTGCCATTGAATTGCAGTTGCCTCCCTGCCAGCGTGTGTGCCAGGCCCACTTGCCAACTAGTTACACCAATCATATTTGTTCTAACAGTATTTTAAATTTTTAAAATAAAAAATTCTTAGATTGTGAATCATCAGTCTGCTAGTGCAATTGAATTGCAGTTTCCTGCCTGCCAGCGTGTGTGCCAGGCCCACTTGCCAACTAGTTACCCCAATCATATTTGTTCTAACAGTATTTTCAATTTTTTTTAAAAAAAAATTCTTAGATTGTGAATCATCAGTCTGCTAGTGCCATTGAATTGCAGTTGCCTGCCTGCCAGCGTGTGTGCCAGGCCCACTTGCCAACTAGTTACACCAATCATATTTGTTCTAACAGTATTTTAAATTTTTAAACTAAAAAATCTTAGATTGTGAATCATCAGTCTGCTAGTGCAATTGAATTGCAGTTTCCTGCCTGCCAGCGTGTGTGCCAGGCCCACTAGCCAACTAGTGCCACCAATCATATTTGTTGTAACAGTATTGAAAATATTTTAAATCAAAACTTTTTTGACAGTGAATCATCAGTCTGCTAGTGCCATTGAATTGCAGTTGCCTGCCTGCCAGCGTGTGTGCCAGGCCCACTTGCCAACTAGTTACACCAATCATATTTGTTCTAACAGTATTTTAAATTTTTTAAATAAAAAATTGTTAGATTGTGAATCATCAGTCTGCTAGTGCAATTGAATTGCAGTTTTCTGCCTGCCAACGTGTGTGCCAGGCCCACTAGCCAACTAGTGCCACCAATCATATTTGTTGTAACAGTATTGAAAATATTTTAAATCAAAACTTTTTTGACTGTGAATCATCAGTCTGCTAGTGCCATTGAATTGCAGTTGCCTGCCTGCCAGCGTGTGTGCCAGGCCCACTTTCCAACTAGTTACACCAATCATATTTGTTCTAAAAGTATTGTACATTTTTAAATACAAAAATTTCTTGACTGTGAAACATCAGTCATCTAGTGTAATCTAATTGCAGTTGCCTTCCTCCCAGCGTGTGTGCCAGGCCCACTTGCCAAGCCAACTAGTGCCATCAATCATATTAGTTCTAACAGGTTTGAAAATATTTAAACTAAAAACTTTTTATACTGTGAATCATCAGTCTGCTAGTGCCATTGAATTGCATTTGCCTGCCAGCGTGTGTGCAAGGCCCACTTGCCGTTTCCAACTAGTGCCACCAATCATATTTGTTCTAACAGTATTGTCAATTTTTTTTAAAAAATTTTTTGGACTGTGAAGCATCAGTCAGCTAGTGTAATCTATTTGCAGTTGCCTTCCTCCCAGCGTGTGTGCCAGCCAGGCCCACTTGCCAACTAGTGCCACCAATCATATTTGTTGTCACAGTACTTTTAATATTTAAAAAAATAAACATTTTTGACTTTGAAACATCAGTCTTTTTTTGTTGTCAGGCTCACAGCGTACACTGTGCCCACTTGCCCAGTGCCACCACTGATAATTTGTTTAATAGTATTGTAAGTGTACATTTTAAAAAAAATGACAGGCAGAGGCAGGCCACCCCGCAGGTGCCGTCGTGGTCGTGGTGCTGTGATTCCTTTAGACCCTACAAATATGCACATTGTTCAGACGCCAGGTGCCAGGGGGGACGCAAAAAGTTCTGAGGAGGACCTAGTAGAATGGCTAACACAGGACACCCAATCTTCTACAGCTTCTGCTCCTAGTCCTCCTAACCTTGACGCACCATCCACGTCCAGCTGTGCTTTGGGCACCTCTCAAGTGACCAGTGCCACTCGCCCGCCTGTCGCCACCACCAACACTAGCACCACAGCCGCTTCACTTGATCTGTCAGAGGAGTTATTGACACATCAGCTGGAAGAAATGAGTGATGCGCAACCATCATTGACAGAGGATATAGATAACAGTGATATGTCTCAGTCAGGCAGCATTACAGACATGGAGGTACGGTGTGGTGATGATGATGATGATGTTGTACCCGCTGCTGCTTCCTTTGTTGATGTGTCAGATACAAGTAAAGCGGTTGATGATGATGTGTCGGTGGATGTCACGTGGGTGCCTGCTAGAAGAGAAGAAGAAGAGGGGGAAAGTTTAGATGGGGAGACAGAGAGGAGGAGGAGGAGACGAGTTGGAAGCAGGGGGAGGTCGTCTCAAGGAGCTAGTGGCACAGTCAGCATGCATCGGCACCCGGGGTCAGCCAGACAGCACGCCGACGCCAATCAACGCATGCTGTTGCCACCACCAGAATGCCGTCATTGCAGAGCTCAGCAGTGTGGCATTTTTTTTTGTGTGTCTGCCTCTGACAACAGTGATGCCATTTGCAACCTGTGCCAAAAGAAACTGAGTCGTGGGAAGTCCAACACCCACCTAGGAACAACTGCTTTGCGAAGGCACATGGTCTCACATCACAAATGCCGATGGGAAGAACACATGAGTAGAAGCAGCACACAAACTCAAAGCCGACCTCCTCCTCCTGCTCCAGCATCTTCAGCCATGTCAACCACTGCTGTCCTCCTTGCCCCCTCTCAACCATCCTCCACTGAGTCTCTCTTACGTAGCAGTTCCTGGTCATCTGCCCACAGTCAGGTGTCTGTCAAGGACATGTTTGAGCATAAGAAGCCAATTTCTCAAAGTCACCCCCTTGCCCAGCGTCTGACAGCTGGCTTGTCTGAACTCTTAGCCCGCCAGCTTTTACCATACAAGCTGGTGGCGTCTGATGCTTTCAAAAAATTTGTATCTATTGGGACACCGCAGTGGAAGGTACCTGGCAGAAATTTCTTTTCACAAAAGGCAATCCCAAACCTGTACTCTATTGTGCAAAAGGAAGTTATGGCATGTCTGGCACACAGCGTTGGGGCAAGGGTCCATATGACCACTGATAGCTGGTCTGCAAAGCATGGTCAGGGCAGGTATATCACCTACACTGCGCATTGGGTAAACCTGCTCACGTCTGACAAGCATGGAATGCGTGGCTCTGCAGAGGAGTTGGTGACACCGCCACGACTTGCAGGCAGGCCTGCTGCTACCTCCTCTACTCCTCCTACTCCATCCTCTTCCATAACCTCTTCCTCGGCTGAGTCCTCTTCTGCTTCTGCGTCTTGCTCCACATCAACGGCACCCCCCCAGCTCCCCAGGTACTATTCAACATCCCGGATACGGCAGTGTCACGCCGTCTTGGGGTTGACTTGCCTGAAAGCGGAGAGTCACACCGCACCAGCACTCCTGACCGCCCTGAATGCACAGGTGGATCAGTGGCTGACTCCGCAACAACTGGAGATTGGCAAGGTTGTTTCTGACAATGGAAGTAATTTGGTGGCGGCATTGAAATTGGGCAAGTTGACACATGTGCCGTGCATGGCACTTGTGTGTAATCTGATTGTACAATGCTTTGTGCATAAGTACCCAGGATTACAGGATGTCCTGAAGCAGGCCAGGAAGATGTGTGGCCATTTCAGGCGTTCCTACATGGCCATGGCGCACTTGTCCAATATCCAGCGTCGAAACAACCTGCCAGTGAGGCGCTTGATTTGCAACAGCCCGACACGGTGGAATTCAACACTCCTAATGTTCGACCGCCTGCTCCAACAATGAGTATTTGTATGACCGGGGTGCTAGGACAGCTTCTGGGGAGCTGGGGATTTTTTTGCCAAATTACTGGATGCTCATGTGCAATGCCTGTAGGCTCATGCGTCCTTTTGAGGAGGTGACAAACCTTGTCAGTCGCACCGAAGGCACCATCAGCGACATCATACCATTTGTTTTCTTCCTGGAGCGTGCCCTGCGAAGAGTGCTTTATCAGGCCGTAGATGAGCGTGAAGAGGAAGAGTTGTGGTGTCCATCACCACCAGAAACAGCCTTATCAGCATCGCTTGCTGGACCTGCGGCAACGCAGGAAGAGGATTGTGAGGAAGAGGAGTCAGAGGAGGAATATGGCTTTGAGGAGGAGGAGGAAGACCAAGCACAACAGGCATCCCAGGGTGCTCGTTGTTGTCACCTCTCTGGTACCCATGGCGTTGTACGTGGCTGGGGGGAAGAAGATACCCTCAGTGACATTAGTGAGGACGAGGAACGGGACATGATTAGCTCGGCATCCAACCTTGTGCAAATGGGGTCTTTCATGCTGTCGTGCCTGTTGAGGGACCCTCGTATAAAAAAGATGAAGGAGAACGACCTGTACTGGGTGTCCACGCTACTAGACCCCCGGTATAAGCATAAAGTGCCTGAAATGTTACCAAATTCCCGCAAGTCGGAAAGGATGGAGCATTTAAAAAATAAATTAAAAACTATGCTTTACACAGCGTATAAGGGTGATGTCACAGCACAACGGGAATCTAACAGGGGAAGAGATGAAAGTAATCCTCCTCCTCCCATGACCACGGCGGCAAGGACAGGATGCTTTCCTGACGTCTTGTTGATGGAGGACATGCAGACCTTTTTAACTCCTATGCATCGCCAGAGCCTTTCGGGATCCAGCCTCAGAGAAAGACTCAACCGACAGGTAGCAGACTACCTAGCATTAACTGCGGATCTCAACACTCTGAGGAGCGATGGACCCCTTGACTACTGGGTGTGCAGGCTTGACCTGTGGCCTGAGCTATCCCAATTTGCAATTGAACTTCTGGCCTGCCCCGCTTCAAGTGTCCTGTCCGAAAGGACCTTCAGTGCAGCAGGAGGTTTTGTCACTGAGAAGAGAAGTTGCCTAGGTCAAAAAAGTCTTGACTATCTCACGTTTATTAAAATGAATAAGGGATGGATCCCGAAGGGACTGACATTGGGCGATACATTTGAGTAAAAAAGGTCTGATGATGAGATGAGCTGCCTTGGGCTACAAATGGTACACACGCTGGCTTTTTTTTTCTTATAATGCAGCATGACTTGCGTGACTTATCCGCCAACAACTAGTGTTCAAGCCGCAAGGTTTTAGGGCACTTTCTAACTGTTTTACAAACATCAAATTTTTCTAGCCGCTGCTACAGCAGCGGCTGCAACAATACCGAAATTTTAAGGCATTTGTACATGCCTAATTTTTCTGGCCTCTGCTGCTGCACTGTGGCTACAAAACTCAAAGCAAAAAAAAAGGCACATAACAGTGACTAAACAGTTAACACACCACTCATATCTGGTGGCACAGTAAATTGCATGCGCAGTGCCCCAAATTTGAAGTAGGAGGACCGACCAAGCATCTTTTTCCATCTCTTGGTTCCGAAAAATTATCTCCGGGTTCCATCGATGCCATACCTGTACTCTATTGTGCAAAAGGATGGCATTTGTGGTGTTTCATGCTGTTGTGCCTGTTGAGGGTCGTGGCCCATCGTATAAAAAGGCTGAAGGAGAACGACCTATACTGGGTGTCCAAGCACATTTTTTGTTCAATATTCCCGGTTCCTTTAAATTATCTCCGGGGTCCTCAAATCAATGCCATACCTGTACTCGATTGTGCAAAAGGATGGCATATGTGGTGTTTCATGCTGTTGTTCCTGTTGAGGGTCGTGGCCCATCGTATAAAAAGGCTGAAGGAGAACGACCTGTACTGGGTGTCCAAGCACGTTTTTTTGTTCAATATTCCCGGTTCCTCTAAATTATCTCCGGGTTCCTCAAATCAATGCCATACCTGTACTCGATTGTGCAAAAGGGTGGCATATGTGGTGTTTCATGCTGTTGTGCCTGTTGAGGGTCGTGGCCCATCGTATAAAAAGGCTGAAGGAGAACGACCTGTACTGGGTGTCCAAGCACATTTTTTGTTCAATATTCCCGGTTCCTTTAAATTATCTCCGGGGTCCTCAAATCAATGCCATACCTGTACTCGATTGTGCAAAAGGATGGCATATGTGGTGTTTCATGCTGTTGTTCCTGTTGAGGGTCGTGGCCCATCGTATAAAAAGGCTGAAGGAGAACGACCTGTACTGGGTGTCCAAGCACGTTTTTTGTTCAATATTCCCGGTTCCTCTAAATTATCTCCGGGTTCCTCAAATCAATGCCATACCTGTACTTGATTGTGCAAAAGGGTGGCATATGTGGTGTTTCATGCTGTTGTGCCTGTTGAGGGTCGTGGCCCATCGTATAAAAAGGCTGAAGGAGAACGACCTGTACTGGGTGTCCAAGCACATTTTTTGTTAAATATTCCCGGTTCCTCTAAATTATCTCTGGGTTCCTCAAATCAATGCCATACCTGTACTCGATTGTGCAAAAGGATGGCATATGTGGTGTTTCATGCTGTTGTGCCTGTTTTGGGTCGTGGGCCATCGTATAAAAAAGGCTGAGGAGAACGACCTGTACTGGGTGTCCAAGCACGTCTTTTGTTCAATATTCCTGTTTCCTCTAAATTATCTCCGGGTTTCTCAAATCAATGCCATACCTGTACTCGATTGTGCAAAATGGTGGCATATGTGGTGTTTCATGCTGTTGTGCCTGTTGAGGGTCGTGGCCCATCGTATAACAAGGCTGAAGGAGAACGACCTGTACTGGGTGTCCAAGCACATTTTTTGTTCAATATTCCATGTTCCTCTAAATTATCTCCGGGTTCCTCAAATCAATGCCATACCTGTACTCGATTGTGCAAAAGGATGGCATATGTGGTGTTTCATGCTGTTGGGCCTGTTTTGGGTCATGGGCCATCGTATAAAAAGGCTGAAGGAGAACAACCTGTACTGGGTGTCCAAGCACGTTTTTTGTTCAATATTCCCGGTTCCTCTAAATTATCTCCGGGTTCCTCAAATCAATGCCATACCTGTACTCTATTGTGCAAAAGGGTGGCATATGTGGTGTTTCATGCTGTTGTGCCTGTTGAGGGTCGTGGCCCATGGTATAAAAAGGCTGAAGGAGAACGACCTGTACTGGGTGTCCAAGCACATTTTTTGTTCAATATTCCCGGTTCCTCTAAATTATCTCTGGGTTCCTCAAATCAATGCCATACCTGTACTCGATTGTGCAAAAGGATGGCATATGTGGTGTTTCATTCTGTTGTGCCTGTTTTGGGTCATGGGCCATCATATAAAAATGCTAAAGGAGAATGACCTGTACTGGGTGTCCAAGCACGTTTTTTGTTCAATATTCCCGGTTCCTCTAAATTATCTCCGGGTTCCTCAAATCAATGCCATACCTGTACTCAATTGTGCAAAAGGATGGCATATGTGGTGTTTCATGCTGTTGTGCCTGTTGAGGGTCGTGGGCCATCTTATAAAAAGGCTAAAGGAGAATGACCTATACTGGGTGTCCAAGCACGTTTTTTGATCAATATTCCAGGTTCCACTAAATTATCTCCGGGTTCCTCAAATCAATGCCATATCTGTAATCTATTGTGCAAAAGGATGGCATATGTGGTGTTTCCTGCTGTTGTTTCTGTTGAGGGTCCGGGACCCTCGTCTAAAAGGGCTGAAGGAGAACGACGTGTACTGGGTGTTGCCAATCATTTTTTTTGTTCAATTTCCCGGTTCCTAAAAATGATCTCCGAGTTTCTAAAATCAATGCCGTACCTGTACTCTATTGTTCAAAAGGATGGCATATGTCCTCTTTCCTGCTGTTGTTTCTGTTGAGGGTCCTGGACCCTCTTATAAAAAAGCTGAAGGAGAACGACGTGTACTGGGTGTCCAATCATTTTTTTTGTTTAATTTCCCGGTTCCTAAAAATTATCTCCAGGTTCCTAAAATCGATGCCATACCTGTACTCTATTGTTCAAAAGGATGGCATAGGTGGTGTTTCCTGCTGTTGTGTCTGTGGAGGGTCCTGGACCCTCGTCTACAAAGGCGGAAGGAGAACGACCTGTACTGATTGTGTCCAAGCACGTTTTTTGTTCAATATTCCCGGTTCCTCTAAATTATCTCCGGGTTCCTCAAATCAATGCCATACCTGTACTCTATTGTGCAAAAGGATGGCATATGTGGTGTTTCATGCTGTTGTGGCTGTTGAGGGTCGTGGGCCATCGTATAAAACGGCTGAAGGAGAATGACCTGTACTGCCTTGCTGCTCCTTTTAGGCAGGCCAGCTCTTTGCATACATGCCCACAGACTCTGTAACAGATGCCTCTTTTAGGGAGAGGTGCAGCCATAATGCAGGGTCAGAACCTCTGTCTGCAACTGGTATACTTGATTGTGCAAAAGGAAGTAACCTTACCATGGTTCCCTAACCGCACGTCTTGTTGTTATATTTTGGTGAGGGTAATCATGCAGGCCATATAGACCTCCCCCGATAGGGGGAGTAACAGGGATGAAAGTGCTAAGAATAGTACTGCTTTACACAACCGAGTTAGCCATGGGTCCCAGTCCAAGACCGCATGTCTTGTTGTTTTATTTGGTCAGGGTAATCATGCAGGCCATATAGACCTCCCACCATTAGGGGTTGTAACAGGTATTAGACTAATAAGAACAGTACTACCGAAATAAACCTACTTAAAATGGTTCCAAGAACCCAGGTTTTATTGTTGTACTTTGTTAGGCTAATCATGATGGCCATGTAGACCTCCCCCGAGAGGTGGCAGTAACAGGGATGAAAGTGCTAAGAATAGTACTACTTTACACAACCTAGTTAGCCATGGGTCCCAGTCCAAGACCGCATGTCTTGCTGTTTTATTTGGTCAGGGTAATCATGCAGGCCATATAGACCTCCCACCATTAGGGGTTGTAACAGGTATTAAACTAATAAGAACAGTACTACCGAAATAAACCTACTTAACATGGTTCCAAGAGCCCAGGTTTTATTGTTGTACTTTGTTAGGCTAATCATGATGGCCATGTAGACCTCCCCCGAGAGGTGGCAGTAACAGGGATGAAAGTGCTAAGAATAGTACTACTTTACACAACCTAGTTAGCCATGGGTCCCAGTCCAAGACCGCATGTCTTGTTGTTTTATTTGGTCCGGCTAATCATGCAGGACATATAGACCTCCCACCATTAGGGGTTGTAACAGGTATTAAACTAATAAGAACAGTACTACTTAACACAACCTAGTTACCATGGGTCCCAGACCGCATGTCTTGTGGTTATATTTGGTGAGGGTAATCAGGCAGGCCGTATAGACCTCCCCCGATAGGGGGAGTTACAGGGATTAAAGTGCTAAGAATAGTACAACTTAACACAACCTAGTTAACATGGGCCCCATGCCGCATGTCTTGTTGTTATATTTTGTCAGGATAATCAGGCAGGCCATATAGACCTCCCCCGATAGGGGGAGTCACAGGGATTAAAGTGCAAAGAATAGTACTACTTAACACAACATAGTTACCATGGGTCCCAGACCGCATGTTTAATTATTATACTTTGTCAGGGTAATTATATATCTAACAAATCTATCTATTTATCTTCTATCGATTCTATCTAACTATCAATCTATGTATATCTATCTATCTATCTATCAAATCTATCTATCTATCTCGTGTCCGGACTGTTTTGAGACAGCCACTTGTGTTTTTGACAAATTTGAAGTAGGAGGACAGACCAATCACAGGGATTAAACTGCTAATAATAGTACTACTTAAGAAAACCTAGTTATACCAGTACCACCATGGGTCCCAGACCGCATGTTTGGTTGTTATACTTTGTCAGGGTAATCATGCAGGCCATATAGACCTCCCCCGATAGGGGGAGTTACAGAGATGAAAGTGCTAAGAATAGTACTACTTAACACAACCTAGTTACCATGGGTGTCAGACCGCATGTTTTGTTGTTATACTTTGTCAGGGTAATCATGCAGGCCATATAGACCTCCCCCGATAGGGGGAGTTACAGGGATTAAAGTGCTAAGAATAGTACTACTTAACACAACCTAGTTACCATGGGTCCCAGACCGCATGTCTTATTGTTATATTTTGGTAGGGTAATCATGCAGGCCATATAGACCTCCCCCGATAGGGGGAGTTACAGGGATGAAAGTGCTAAGAATAGTACTACTTAACACAACCTAGTTACCATGGGTCCCAGACCGCATGTTTTGTTGTTAAACTTTGTCAGGGTAATAATGCAGGCCATATAGACCTCCCTTGATAGGGGGAGTAACAGGGATTAAAGTGCTAAGAATAGTACTACTTAACACAACAAAGTTACCATGGGTCCCAGACCGCATGCTTTGTTGTTATACTTTGTCAGGGTAATCATGCACGCCATATAGACCTAACCCGATAGGGGGAGTAAGAGGGATTAAACAGCTAAGAACAGTACTACTTAACACAACCTAGTTACCATGAGTCCCAGACCGCGTGTCTTGTTGTTATACTTTGTCAGGGTAATCATGCACGCCGTATAGATATCCCCCAATAGGGGGAGTAACAGGGATTAAAGTGCTAAGAATAGTACTACTTAACACAAACTAGTTACCATGGGTCCCAGTCCGCATGTTTTGTTGTTATACTTTGTCAGGGTAATCATGCAGGCCATATAGACCTCCCCCGATAGGGGGAGTAAGAGGGATTAAACTGCTAAGAACAGTACTACTTAACACAACCTAGTTACCATGGGTCCCAGACCGCGTGTCTTGTTGTTATACTTTGTCAGGGTAATCATGCAGGCCATATAGACCTCCCCCGATAGGGGGAGTTACAGGGATGAAAGTGGTAAGAATAGTACTACTTAACACAACCTAGTTACCATGGGTCCCAGACCGCATGTTTTGTTGTTATACTTTGTCAGGGTAATCATGCAGGCCATATAGACCTCCCTTGATAGGGGGAGTAACAGGGATTAAAGTGCTAAGAATAGTACTACTTAACACAACCTAGTTACCATGGGTCCCAGACCGCATGTTTTGTTGTTATACTTTGTCAGGGTAATCATGCACGCCATATAGACCTCCCCCGATAGGGGGAGTAAGAGGGATTAAACTGCTACGAACAGTACTACTTAACACAAACTAGTTACCATGGGTCCCAGACCGCGTGTCTTGTTGTTATACTTTGTCAGGGTAATCATGGACGCCATATAGACCTCCCCCGATAGGGGGAGTAACAGGGATGAAAGTGCTAAAAATAGTACTACTTAACACAACCTAGTTACCATGGGTCCCAGACCGCATGTTTTGTTGTTATACTTTGTCAGGGTAATCATGCACGCCATATAAACCTCCCCCGATAGGGGGAGTAAGAGGGATTAAACTGCTAAGAACAGTACTACTTAACACAACCTAGTTACCATGGGTCCCAGACCGCGTGTCTTGTTGTTATACTTTGTCAGGGTAATCATGCACGCCATATAGACCTCCCCCGATAGGGGGAGTAACAGGGATGAAACTGCTAAGAACAGTACTACTTAACACAACCTAGTTACCATGGGTCCCAGACTGCGTGTCTTGTTGTTATACTTTGTCAGGGTAATCATGCACGCCATATAGACCTCCCCCGATAGGGAAATTAACAGGGATGAAAGTGCTAAAAATAGTACTACTTAACACAACCTAGTTACCATGGGTCCCAGACCGCATGTTTTGTTGTTATACTTTGTCAGGGTAATCATGCAGGCCATATAGACCTCCCCCTATAGGGGGAGTAAGAGGGATTAAACTGCTAAGAACAGTACTACTTAACACAACCTAGTTACCATGGGTCCCAGACCGCGTGTCTTGTTGTTATACTTTGTCAGGGTAATCATGCACTCCATATAGACCTCCCCCGATAGGGGGAGTAACAGGGATGAAAGTGCTAAAAATAGTACAACTTAACACAACCTAGTTACCATGGGTCCCAGACCGCATGTTTTGTTGTTATACTTTGTCAGGGTAATCATGCAGGCCATATGGACCTCCCCAGATAGGGGGAGTAACAGGGATTAAAGTGCTAACAATAGTACTACTTAACACAACCTAGTTACCATGGATCCCAGACCGCATGTTTTATTATTATACTTTTTCAGGGTAATTATATATCTATCAAATCTATCTATTTATCTTCTATCGATTCTATCTAACTATCAATCTATGTATATCTATCTATCAAATCTATCTATCTCGTGTCCGGACTGTTTTGAGACAGCCACTTGTGTTTAGGACAAATTTGAAGTAGGAGGACAGACCAATCATCTTCTTCCATCTCCCTGTTCCAAAAATGCAGGCCATATAGACCTCCCCCGATAGGGGGAGTAACAGGTAGTAGTAAACTGCTAAGAATAGTACTACTTAACACACCACGGGTCCCAGACCGCATGTCTTATTGTTATACTCTGTCAGGGAAATTATATATCTTTCAAATCTATCTATTTATCTATCAAATCTATCTAACTATCAATCGTATCTATCAAATGTACATTGCATCTATTGATCGATGTAATTCGTATCTATAAAATGTATATTGCATCTTTTGATCGATGTAATTCGTATCGATCATATGTATATTGCATCTATTGAGCTATGTAATCTATGTATCTATCTATCAAATCTATCTATCTCGTGGTTGTGCAAATGGACTGTTTGCGGTGCGTTACACTTGGAGTTTGGTCTGTCACTGTGAAGCGGGCGTAACCCTTACACTACCTGATCGATACAACATCATAACTGATGTTTTAAAGCACGTTATTGCAAACAATTTATTAATGTTAGGTGATTTAGGCCCTTTATGGGTTAAAAGCAGACTCTGCATCAACTATGTAATTTTCCATGGGAGTTTTGCCATGGATCCCCCTCCAGCATGCCACAATCCAGGTGTTAGTACCCTTGAAACAACTTTTCCATCACTATTGTGGCCAGAAAGAGTCCTTGTGGGTTTTAAAGTTCGCCTGCCTATTGAAGTCAATGGCGGTTCGCGCGGTTTGCCGGTTAACGAACAGCAGCGGAAGTTCGAGTCCGCCGTTCGCGAACCGAAATTTTTAAGTTCACGACATCACTAATTATCTGCCGCAGGGTGTGCTGAAGTGCCAGGAACCCCACACTTGTCTTATTATGAACAGCCTTGTTTAAAGTGCTAAGAATAGTACAACTTAACACAACCTAGTTAACATGGGCCCCAGGCCGCATGTCTGGTTATATTTTGTCAGGATAATCAGGCAGGCCATATAGACCTCCCCCGATAGGGGGAGTCACAGGGATTAAAGTGCAAAGAATAGTACTACTTAACACAACCTAGTTACCATGGGTCCCAGACCTCATGTTTAATTATTATACTTTGTCAGGGTAATTATATATCTAACAAATCTATCTATTTATCTTCTATCGATTCTATCTAACTATCAATCTATATCTATCTATCTATCTATCAAATCTATCTATCTCGTGTCCGGACTGTTTTGAGACAGCCACTTGTGTTTTTGACAAATTTGAAGTAGGAGGACAGACCAATCACAGGGATTAAACTGCTAAGAATAGTACTACTTAAGAAAACCTAGTTATACCAGTACCACCATGGGTCCCAGACCGCATGTTTGGTTGTTATACTTTGTCAGGGTAATCATGCAGGCCATATAGACCTCCCCCGATAGGGGGAGTTACAGGGATGAAAGTGCTAAGAATAGTACTACTTAACACAACCTAGTTACCATGGGTTTCAGACCGCATGTTTTGTTGTTATACTTTGTCAGGGTAATCATGCAGGCCATATAGACCTCCCCCGATAGGGGGAGTTACAGGGATTAAAGTGCTAAGAATAGTACTACTTAACACAACCTAGTTACCATGGGTCCCAGACCGCGTGTCTTGTTGTTATACTTTGTCAGGGTAATCATGCACTCCATATAGACCTCCCCCGATAGGGGGAGTAACAGGGATGAAAGTGCTAAAAATAGTACAACTTAACACAACCTAGTTACCATGGGTCCCAGACCGCATGTTTTGTTGTTATACTTTGTCAGGGTAATCATGCAGGCCATATGGACCTCCCCAGATAGGGGGAGTAACAGGGATTAAAGTGCTAACAATAGTACTACTTAACACAACCTAGTTACCATGGATCCCAGACCGCATGTTTTATTATTATACTTTTTCAGGGTAATTATATATCTATCAAATCTATCTATTTATCTTCTATCGATTCTATCTAACTATCAATCTATGTATATCTATCTATCAAATCTATCTATCTCGTGTCCGGACTGTTTTGAGACAGCCACTTGTGTTTAGGACAAATTTGAAGTAGGAGGACAGACCAATCATCTTCTTCCATCTCCCTGTTCCAAAAATGCAGGCCATATAGACCTCCCCCGATAGGGGGAGTAACAGGTAGTAGTAAACTGCTAAGAATAGTACTACTTAACACACCACGGGTCCCAGACCGCATGTCTTATTGTTATACTCTGTCAGGGAAATTATATATCTTTCAAATCTATCTATTTATCTATCAAATCTATCTAACTATCAATCGTATCTATCAAATGTACATTGCATCTATTGATCGATGTAATTCGTATCTATAAAATGTATATTGCATCTTTTGATCGATGTAATTCGTATCGATCATATGTATATTGCATCTATTGAGCTATGTAATCTATGTATCTATCTATCAAATCTATCTATCTCGTGGTTGTGCAAATGGACTGTTTGCGGTGCGTTACACTTGGAGTTTGGTCTGTCACTGTGAAGCGGGCGTAACCCTTACACTACCTGATCGATACAACATCATAACTGATGTTTTAAAGCACGTTATTGCAAACAATTTATTAATGTTAGGTGATTTAGGCCCTTTATGGGTTAAAAGCAGACTCTGCATCAACTATGTAATTTTCCATGGGAGTTTTGCCATGGATCCCCCTCCAGCATGCCACAATCCAGGTGTTAGTACCCTTGAAACAACTTTTCCATCACTATTGTGGCCAGAAAGAGTCCTTGTGGGTTTTAAAGTTCGCCTGCCTATTGAAGTCAATGGCGGTTCGCGCGGTTTGCCGGTTAACGAACAGCAGCGGAAGTTCGAGTCCGCCGTTCGCGAACCGAAATTTTTAAGTTCACGACATCACTAATTATCTGCCGCAGGGTGTGCTGAAGTGCCAGGAACCCCACACTTGTCTTATTATGAACAGCCTTGTTTAAAGTGCTAAGAATAGTACAACTTAACACAACCTAGTTAACATGGGCCCCAGGCCGCATGTCTGGTTATATTTTGTCAGGATAATCAGGCAGGCCATATAGACCTCCCCCGATAGGGGGAGTCACAGGGATTAAAGTGCAAAGAATAGTACTACTTAACACAACCTAGTTACCATGGGTCCCAGACCTCATGTTTAATTATTATACTTTGTCAGGGTAATTATATATCTAACAAATCTATCTATTTATCTTCTATCGATTCTATCTAACTATCAATCTATATCTATCTATCTATCTATCTATCTATCTATCAAATCTATCTATCTCGTGTCCGGACTGTTTTGAGACAGCCACTTGTGTTTTTGACAAATTTGAAGTAGGAGGACAGACCAATCACAGGGATTAAACTGCTAAGAATAGTACTACTTAAGAAAACCTAGTTATACCAGTACCACCATGGGTCCCAGACCGCATGTTTGGTTGTTATACTTTGTCAGGGTAATCATGCAGGCCATATAGACCTCCCCCGATAGGGGGAGTTACAGGGATGAAAGTGCTAAGAATAGTACTACTTAACACAACCTAGTTACCATGGGTTTCAGACCGCATGTTTTGTTGTTATACTTTGTCAGGGTAATCATGCAGGCCATATAGACCTCCCCCGATAGGGGGAGTTACAGGGATTAAAGTGCTAAGAATAGTACTACTTAACACAACCTAGTTACCATGGGTCCCAGACCGCATGTCTTATTGTTATATTTTGGTAGGGTAATCATGCAGGCCATATAGACCTCCCCCGATAGGGGGAGTTACAGGGATGAAAGTGCTAAGAATAGTACTACTTAACACAACCTAGTTACCATGGGTCCCAGACCGCATGTTTTGTTGTTATACTTTGTCAGGGTAATCATGCAGGCCATATAGACCTCCCTTGATAGGGGGAGTAACAGGGATTAAAGTGCTAAGAATAGTACTACTTAACACAACCTAGTTACCATGGGTCCCAGACCGCATGTTTTGTTGTTATACTTTGTCAGGGTAATCATGCACGCCATATAGACCTCCCCCGATAGGGGGAGTAAGAGGGATTAAACTGCTAAGAACAGTACTACTTAACACAACCTAGTTACCATGGGTCCCAGACCGCGTGTCTTGTTGTTATACTTTGTCAGGGTAATCATGCAGGCCATATAGACCTCCCCCGATAGGGGGAGTAAGAGGGATTAAACTGCTAAGAACAGTACTACTTAACACAACCTAGTTACCATGGGTCCCAGACCGCGTGTCTTGTTGTTATACTTTGTCAGGGTAATCATGCACGCCATATAGACCTCCCCTGATAGGGGGAGTAACAGGGATGAAAGTGCTAAGAACAGTACTACTTAACACAACCTAGTTACCATGGGTCCCAGACCACGTGTCTTGTTGTTATACTTTGTCAGGGTAATCATGCACGCCATAAAGACCTCCCCCGATAGGGGGATTAACAGGGATGAAAGTGCTAAAAATAGTACTACTTAACACAACCTAGTTACCATGGGTCCCAGACCGCGTGTCTTGTTGTTATACTTTGTCAGGGTAATCATGCACTCCATATAGACCTCCCCCGATAGGGGGAGTAACAGGGATGAAAGTGCTAAAAATAGTACAACTTAACACAACGTAGTTACCATGGGTCCCAGACCGCATGTTTTGTTGTTATACTTTGTCAGGGTAATCATGCAGGCCATATAGACCTCCCCCGATAGGGGGAGTAAGAGGGATTAAACTGCTAAGAACAGTGCTACTTAACACAACCTAGTTACCATGGGTCCCAGACCGCGTGTCTTGTTGTTATACTTTGTCAGGGTAATCATGCACGCCTTATAGACCTCCCCCGATAGGGGGAGTAACAGGGATGAAAGTGCTAAAAATAGTACTACTTAACACAACCTAGTTACCATGGGTCCCAGCCCGCATGTTTTGTTGTTATACTTTGTCAGGGTAATTATATATCTAACAAATCCATCTATTTATCTTCTATCGATTCTATCTAACTATCAATCTATTTATATCTATCTATCTATCTATCAAATCTATCTATCTCGTGTCCGGACTGTTTTGAGACAGCCACTTTTGTTTTTGACAAATTTGAAGTAGGAGGACAGACCAATCACAGGGATTAAACTGCTAAGAATAGTACTACTTAAGAAAACCTAGTAATACCAGTACCACCATGGGTCCCAGACCGCATGTTTGGTTGTTATACTTTGTCAGGGTAATCATGCAGGCCATATAGACCTCCCCCGATAGGGGGAGTTACAGGGATGAAAGTGCTAAGAATAGTACTACTTAACACAACCTAGTTACCATGGGTTTCAGACCGCATGTTTTGTTGTTATACTTTGTCAGGGTAATCATGCAGGCCATATAGACCTCCCCCGATAGGGGGAGTTACAGGGATTAAAGTGCTAAGAATAGTACTACTTAACACAACCTAGTTACCATGGGTCCCAGACCGCATGTCTTATTGTTATATTTTGGTAGGGTAATCATGCAGGCCATATAGACCTCCCCCGATAGGTGGAGTTACAGGGATGAAAGTGCTAAGAATAGTACTACTTAACACAACCTAGTTACCATGGGTCCCAGACCGCATGTTTTGTTGTTATACTTTGTCAGGGTAATCATGCAGGCCATATAGACCTCCCTTGATAGGGGGAGTAACAGGAATGAAAGTGCTAAGAATAGTACTACTTAACACAACCTAGTTACCATGGGTCCCAGACCGCATGTTTTGTTGTTATACTTTGTCAGGGTAATCATGCAGGCCATATAGACCTCCCCCGATAGGGGAGTAAGAGGGATTAAACTGCTAAGAAAAGTACTACTTAACACAACCTAGTTACCATGGGTCCCAGACCGCGTGTCTTGTTGTTATACTTTGTCAGGGTAATCATGCAGGCCATATAGACCTCCCCCGATAGGGGGAGTTACAGGGATGAAAGTGCTAAGAATAGTACTACTTAACACAACCTAGTTACCATGGGTCCCAGACCGCATGTTTTGTTGTTATACTTTGTCAGGGTAATCATGCAGGCCATATAGACCTCCCTTGATAGGGGGAGTAACAGGGATTAAAGTGCTAAGAATAGTACTACTTAACACAACCTAGTTACCATGGGTCCCAGACCGCATGTTTTGTTGTTATACTTTGTCAGGGTAATTATGCACGCCATATAGACCTCCCCCGATAGGGAGATAAGAGGGATTAAAATGCTAAGAACAGTACTACTTAACACAGCCTAGTTACCATGGGTCCCAGACAGCGTGTCTTGTTGTTATACTTTGTCAGGGTAATCATGCAGGCCATATAGACCTCTCTTGATAGGGGGAGTAACAGGGATTAAAGTGCTAAGAATAGTACTACTTAACACAACCTAGTTACCATGGGTCCCAGACCGCGTGTCTTGTTGTTATACTTTGTCAGGGTAATCATGCAGGCCATATAGACCTCCCCCGATAGGGGGAGTAAGAGGGATTAAACTGCTAAGAACAGTACTACTTAACACAACCTAGTTACCATGGGTCCCAGACCGCGTGTCTTGTTGTTATACTTTGTCAGGGTAATCATGCACGCCATATAGACCTCCCCTGATAGGGGGAGTAACAGGGATGAAAGTGCTAAGAACAGTACTACTTAACACAACCTAGTTACCATGGGTCCCAGACCACGTGTCTTGTTGTTATACTTTGTCAGGGTAATCATGCACGCCATAAAGACCTCCCCCGATAGGGGGAGTAACAGGGATGAAAGTGCTAAAAATAGTACTACTTAACACAACCTAGTTACCATGGGTCCCAGACCGCGTGTCTTGTTGTTATACTTTGTCAGGGTAATCATGCACGCCATATAGACCTCCCCCGATAGGGGGAGTAACAGGGATGAAAGTGCTAAAAATAGTACAACTTAACACAACCTAGTTACCATGGGTCCCAGACCGCATGTTTTGTTGTTATACTTTGTCAGGGTAATCATGCAGGCCATATAGACCTCCCCCGATAGGGGGAGTAAGAGGGATTAAACTGCTAAGAACAGTGCTACTTAACACAACCTAGTTACCATGGGTCCCAGACCGCGTGTCTTGTTGTTATACTTTGTCAGGGTAATCATGCACGCCATATAGACCTCCCCCGATAGGGGGAGTAACAGGGATGAAAGTGCTAAAAATAGTACTACTTAACACAACCTAGTTACCATGGGTCCCAGCCCGCATGTTTTGTTGTTATACTTTGTCAGGGTAATTATATATCTAACAAATCTATCTATTTATCTTCTATCGATTCTATCTAACTATCAATCTATTTATATCTATCTATCTATCAAATCTATCTATCTCGTGTCCGGACTGTTTTGAGACAGCCACTTTTGTTTTTGACAAATTTGAAGTAGGAGGACAGACCAATCACAGGGATTAAACTGCTAAGAATAGTACTACTTAAGAAAACCTAGTAATACCAGTACCACCATGGGTCCCAGACCGCATGTTTGGTTGTTATACTTTGTCAGGGTAATCATGCAGGCCATATAGACCTCCTCCGATAGGGGGAGTTACAGGGATGAAAGTGCTAAGAATAGTACTACTTAACACAACCTAGTTACCATGGGTTTCAGACCGCATGTTTTGTTGTTATACTTTGTCAGGGTAATCATGCAGGCCATATAGACCTCCCCCGATAGGGGGAGTTACAGGGATTAAAGTGCTAAGAATAGTACTACTTAACACAACCTAGTTACCATGGGTCCCAGACCGCATGTCTTATTGTTATATTTTGGTAGGGTAATCATGCAGGCCATATAGACCTCCCCCGATAGGTGGAGTTACAGGGATGAAAGTGCTAAGAATAGTACTACTTAACACAACCTAGTTACCATGGGTCCCAGACCGCATGTTTTGTTGTTATACTTTGTCAGGGTAATCATGCAGGCCATATAGACCTCCCTTGATAGGGGGAGTAACAGGGATTAAAGTGCTAAGAATAGTACTACTTAACACAACCTAGTTACCATGGGTCCCAGACCGCATGTTTTGTTGTTATACTTTGTCAGGGTAATCATGCAGGCCATATAGACCTCCCCCGATAGGGGAGTAAGAGGGATTAAACTGCTAAGAAAAGTACTACTTAACACAACCTAGTTACCATGGGTCCCAGACCGCGTGTCTTGTTGTTATACTTTGTCAGGGTAATCATGCAGGCCATATAGACCTCCCCCGATAGGGGGAGTTACAGGGATGAAAGTGCTAAGAATAGTACTACTTAACACAACCTAGTTACCATGGGTCCCAGACCGCGTGTCTTGTTGTTATACTTTGTCAGGGTAATCATGCACTCCATATAGACCTCCCCCGATAGGGGGAGTAACAGGGATGAAAGTGCTAAAAATAGTACAACTTAACACAACCTAGTTACCATGGGTCCCAGACCGCATGTTTTGTTGTTATACTTTGTCAGGGTAATCATGCAGGCCATATAGACCTCCCCCGATAGGGGGAGTAAGAGGGATTAAACTGCTAAGAACAGTGCTACTTAACACAACCTAGTTACCATGGGTCCCAGACCGCGTGTCTTGTTGTTATACTTTGTCAGGGTAATCATGCACGCCTTATAGACCTCCCCCGATAGGGGGAGTAACAGGGATGAAAGTGCTAAAAATAGTACTACTTAACACAACCTAGTTACCATGGGTCCCAGCCCGCATGTTTTGTTGTTATACTTTGTCAGGGTAATTATATATCTAACAAATCTATCTATTTATCTTCTATCGATTCTATCTAACTATCAATCTATTTATATCTATCTATCTATCAAATCTATCTATCTCGTGTCCGGACTGTTTTGAGACAGCCACTTTTGTTTTTGACAAATTTGAAGTAGGAGGACAGACCAATCACAGGGATTAAACTGCTAAGAATAGTACTACTTAAGAAAACCTAGTAATACCAGTACCACCATGGGTCCCAGACCGCATGTTTGGTTGTTATACTTTGTCAGGGTAATCATGCAGGCCATATAGACCTCCTCCGATAGGGGGAGTTACAGGGATGAAAGTGCTAAGAATAGTACTACTTAACACAACCTAGTTACCATGGGTTTCAGACCGCATGTTTTGTTGTTATACTTTGTCAGGGTAATCATGCAGGCCATATAGACCTCCCCCGATAGGGGGAGTTACAGGGATTAAAGTGCTAAGAATAGTACTACTTAACACAACCTAGTTACCATGGGTCCCAGACCGCATGTCTTATTGTTATATTTTGGTAGGGTAATCATGCAGGCCATATAGACCTCCCCCGATAGGTGGAGTTACAGGGATGAAAGTGCTAAGAATAGTACTACTTAACACAACCTAGTTACCATGGGTCCCAGACCGCATGTTTTGTTGTTATACTTTGTCAGGGTAATCATGCAGGCCATATAGACCTCCCTTGATAGGGGGAGTAACAGGGATTAAAGTGCTAAGAATAGTACTACTTAACACAACCTAGTTACCATGGGTCCCAGACCGCATGTTTTGTTGTTATACTTTGTCAGGGTAATCATGCAGGCCATATAGACCTCCCCCGATAGGGGAGTAAGAGGGATTAAACTGCTAAGAAAAGTACTACTTAACACAACCTAGTTACCATGGGTCCCAGACCGCGTGTCTTGTTGTTATACTTTGTCAGGGTAATCATGCAGGCCATATAGACCTCCCCCGATAGGGGGAGTTACAGGGATGAAAGTGCTAAGAATAGTACTACTTAACACAACCTAGTTACCATGGGTCCCAGACCGCATGTTTTGTTGTTATACTTTGTCAGGGTAATCATGCACTCCATATAGACCTCCCCCGATAGGGGGAGTAACAGGGATGAAAGTGCTAAGAATAGTACTACTTAACACAACCTAGTTACCATGGGTCCCAGACCGCATGTTTTGTTGTTATACTTTGTCAGGGTAATCATGCAGGCCATATAGACCTCCCTTGATAGGGGGAGTAACAGGGATTAAAGTGCTAAGAATAGTACTACTTAACACAACCTAGTTACCATGGGTCCCAGACCGCATGTTTTGTTGTTATACTTTGTCAGGGTAATTATGCACGCCATATAGACCTCCCCCGATAGGGAGATAAGAGGGATTAAAATGCTAAGAACAGTACTACTTAACACAGCCTAGTTACCATGGGTCCCAGACAGCGTGTCTTGTTGTTATACTTTGTCAGGGTAATCATGCAGGCCATATAGACCTCCCCCGATAGGGGGAGTAAGAGGGATTAAACTGCTAAGAACAGTACTACTTAACACAACCTAGTTACCATGGGTCCCAGACCGCGTGTCTTGTTGTTATACTTTGTCAGGGTAATCATGCACGCCATATAGACCTCCCCTGATAGGGGGAGTAACAGGGATGAAAGTGCTAAGAACAGTACTACTTAACACAACCTAGTTACCATGGGTCCCAGACCACGTGTCTTGTTGTTATACTTTGTCAGGGTAATCATGCACGCCATAAAGACCTCCCCCGATAGGGGGATTAACAGGGATGAAAGTGCTAAAAATAGTACTACTTAACACAACCTAGTTACCATGGGTCCCAGACCGCGTGTCTTGTTGTTATACTTTGTCAGGGTAATCATGCACTCCATATAGACCTCCCCCGATAGGGGAGTAAGAGGGATTAAACTGCTAAGAAAAGTACTACTTAACACAACCTAGTTACCATGGGTCCCAGACCGCGTGTCTTGTTGTTATACTTTGTCAGGGTAATCATGCACGCCTTATAGACCTCCCCCGATAGGGGAGTAAGAGGGATGAAAGTGCTAAAAATAGTACTACTTAACACAACCTAGTTACCATGGGTCCCAGCCTGCATGTTTTGTTGTTATACTTTGTCAGGGTAATTATATATCTAACAAATCTATCTATTTATCTTCTATCGATTCTATCTAACTATCAATCTATTTATATCTATCTATCTATCAAATCTATCTATCTCGTGTCCGGACTGTTTTGAGACAGCCACTTTTGTTTTTGACAAATTTGAAGTAGGAGGACAGACCAATCACAGGGATTAAACTGCTAAGAATAGTACTACTTAAGAAAACCTAGTAATACCAGTACCACCATGGGTCCAATCACCGCATGTTTGGTTGTTATACTTTGTCAGGGTAATCATGCAGGCCATATAGACCTCCCCCGATAGGGGGAGTTACAGGGATGAAAGTGCTAAGAATAGTACTACTTAACACAACCTAGTTACCATGGGTTTCAGACCGCATGTTTTGTTGTTATACTTTGTCAGGGTAATCATGCAGGCCATATAGACCTCCCCCGATAGGGGGAGTTACAGGGATTAAAGTGCTAAGAATAGTACTACTTAACACAACCTAGTTACCATGGGTCCCAGACCGCATGTCTTATTGTTATATTTTGGTAGGGTAATCATGCAGGCCATATAGACCTCCCCCGATAGGTGGAGTTACAGGGATGAAAGTGCTAAGAATAGTACTACTTAACACAACCTAGTTACCATGGGTCCCAGACCGCATGTTTTGTTGTTATACTTTGTCAGGGTAATCATGCAGGCCATATAGACCTCCCTTGATAGGGGGAGTAACAGGGATTAAAGTGCTAAGAATAGTACTACTTAACACAACCTAGTTACCATGGGTCCCAGACCGCATGTTTTGTTGTTATACTTTGTCAGGGTAATCATGCAGGCCATATAGACCTCCCCCGATAGGGGAGTAAGAGGGATTAAACTGCTAAGAAAAGTACTACTTAACACAACCTAGTTACCATGGGTCCCAGACCGCGTGTCTTGTTGTTATACTTTGTCAGGGTAATCATGCAGGCCATATAGACCTCCCCCGATAGGGGGAGTTACAGGGATGAAAGTGCTAAGAATAGTACTACTTAACACAACCTAGTTACCATGGGTCCCAGACCGCATGTTTTGTTGTTATACTTTGTCAGGGTAATCATGCACTCCATATAGACCTCCCCCGATAGGGGGAGTAACAGGGATGAAAGTGCTAAGAATAGTACTACTTAACACAACCTAGTTACCATGGGTCCCAGACCGCATGTTTTGTTGTTATACTTTGTCAGGGTAATCATGCAGGCCATATAGACCTCCCTTGATAGGGGGAGTAACAGGGATTAAAGTGCTAAGAATAGTACTACTTAACACAACCTAGTTACCATGGGTCCCAGACCGCATGTTTTGTTGTTATACTTTGTCAGGGTAATCATGCACGCCATATAGACCTCCCCCGATAGGGAGATAAGAGGGATTAAAATGCTAAGAACAGTACTACTTAACACAGCCTAGTTACCATGGGTCCCAGACAGCGTGTCTTGTTGTTATACTTTGTCAGGGTAATCATGCAGGCCATATAGACCTCTCTTGATAGGGGGAGTAACAGGGATTAAAGTGCTAAGAATAGTACTACTTAACACAACCTAGTTACCATGGGTCCCAGACCGCGTGTCTTGTTGTTATACTTTGTCAGGGTAATCATGCAGGCCATATAGACCTCCCCCGATAGGGGGAGTAAGAGGGATTAAACTGCTAAGAACAGTACTACTTAACACAACCTAGTTACCATGGGTCCCAGACCGCGTGTCTTGTTGTTATACTTTGTCAGGGTAATCATGCACGCCATATAGACCTCCCCTGATAGGGGGAGTAACAGGGATGAAAGTGCTAAGAACAGTACTACTTAACACAACCTAGTTACCATGGGTCCCAGACCACGTGTCTTGTTGTTATACTTTGTCAGGGTAATCATGCACGCCATAAAGACCTCCCCCGATAGGGGGATTAACAGGGATGAAAGTGCTAAAAATAGTACTACTTAACACAACCTAGTTACCATGGGTCCCAGACCGCGTGTCTTGTTGTTATACTTTGTCAGGGTAATCATGCACTCCATATAGACCTCCCCCGATAGGGGGAGTAACAGGGATGAAAGTGCTAAAAATAGTACAACTTAACACAACCTAGTTACCATGGGTCCCAGACCGCATGTTTTGTTGTTATACTTTGTCAGGGTAATCATGCAGGCCATATAGACCTCCCCCGATAGGGGGAGTAAGAGGGATTAAACTGCTAAGAACAGTGCTACTTAACACAACCTAGTTACCATGGGTCCCAGACCGCGTGTCTTGTTGTTATACTTTGTCAGGGTAATCATGCACGCCTTATAGACCTCCCCCGATAGGGGGAGTAACAGGGATGAAAGTGCTAAAAATAGTACTACTTAACACAACCTAGTTACCATGGGTCCCAGCCCGCATGTTTTGTTGTTATACTTTGTCAGGGTAATTATATATCTAACAAATCTATCTATTTATCTTCTATCGATTCTATCTAACTATCAATCTATTTATATCTATCTATCTATCTATCAAATCTATCTATCTCGTGTCCGGACTGTTTTGAGACAGCCACTTGTGTTTTTGACAAGTTTGAAGTAGGAGGACAGACCAATCACAGGGATTAAACTGCTAAGAATAGTACTACTTAAGAAAACCTAGTTATACCAGTACCACCATGGGTCCCAGACCGCATGTTTGGTTGTTATACTTTGTCAGGGTAATCATGCAGGCCATATAGACCTCCCCCGATAGGGGGAGTTACAGGGATTAAAGTGCTAAGAATAGTACTACCTAACACAACCTAGTTACCATGGGTCCCAGACCGCATGTCTTATTGTTATATTTTGGTAGGGTAATCATGCAGGCCATATAGACCTCCCCCGATAGGTGGAGTTACAGGGATGAAAGTGCTAAGAATAGTACTACTTAACACAACCTAGTTACCATGGGTCCCAGACCGCATGTTTTGTTGTTATACTTTGTCAGGGTAATTATGCACGCCATATAGACCTCCCCCGATAGGGAGATAAGAGGGATTAAAATGCTAAGAACAGTACTACTTAACACAGCCTAGTTACCATGGGTCCCAGACAGCGTGTCTTGTTGTTATACTTTGTCAGGGTAATCATGCAGGCCATATAGACCTCCCTTGATAGGGGGAGTAACAGGGATTAAAGTGCTAAGAATAGTACTACTTAACACAACCTAGTTACCATGGGTCCCAGACCGCGTGTCTTGTTGTTATACTTTGTCAGGGTAATCATGCAGGCCATATAGACCTCCCCCGATAGGGGGAGTAAGAGGGATTAAACTGCTAAGAACAGTACTACTTAACACAACCTAGTTACCATGGGTCCCAGACCGCGTGTCTTGTTGTTATACTTTGTCAGGGTAATCATGCACTCCATATAGACCTCCCCCGATAGGGGGAGTAACAGGGATGAAAGTGCTAAAAATAGTACAACTTAACACAACCTAGTTACCATGGGTCCCAGACCGCATGTTTTGTTGTTATACTTTGTCAGGGTAATCATGCAGGCCATATGGACCTCCCCAGATAGGGGGAGTAACAGGGATTAAAGTGCTAACAATAGTACTACTTAACACAACCTAGTTACCATGGATCCCAGACCGCATGTTTTATTATTATACTTTTTCAGGGTAATTATATATCTATCAAATCTATCTATTTATCTTCTATCGATTCTATCTAACTATCAATCTATGTATATCTATCTATCAAATCTATCTATCTCGTGTCCGGACTGTTTTGAGACAGCCACTTGTGTTTAGGACAAATTTGAAGTAGGAGGACAGACCAATCATCTTCTTCCATCTCCCTGTTCCAAAAATGCAGGCCATATAGACCTCCCCCGATAGGGGGAGTAACAGGTAGTAGTAAACTGCTAAGAATAGTACTACTTAACACACCACGGGTCCCAGACCGCATGTCTTATTGTTATACTCTGTCAGGGAAATTATATATCTTTCAAATCTATCTATTTATCTATCAAATCTATCTAACTATCAATCGTATCTATCAAATGTACATTGCATCTATTGATCGATGTAATTCGTATCTATAAAATGTATATTGCATCTTTTGATCGATGTAATTCGTATCGATCATATGTATATTGCATCTATTGAGCTATGTAATCTATGTATCTATCTATCAAATCTATCTATCTCGTGGTTGTGCAAATGGACTGTTTGCGGTGCGTTACACTTGAAGTTTGGTCTGTCACTGTGAAGCGGGCGTAACCCTTACACTACCTGATCGATACAACATCATAACTGATGTTTTAAAGCACGTTATTGCAAACAATTTATTAATGTTAGGTGATTTAGGCCCTTTATGGGTTAAAAGCAGACTCTGCATCAACTATGTAATTTTCCATGGGAGTTTTGCCATGGATCCCCCTCCAGCATGCCACAATCCAGGTGTTAGTACCCTTGAAACAACTTTTCCATCACTATTGTGGCCAGAAAGAGTCCTTGTGGGTTTTAAAGTTCGCCTGCCTATTGAAGTCAATGGCGGTTCGCGCGGTTTGCCGGTTAACGAACAGCAGCGGAAGTTCGAGTCCGCCGTTCGCGAACCGAAATTTTTAAGTTCACGACATCACTAATTATCTGCCGCAGGGTGTGCTGAAGTGCCAGGAACCCCACACTTGTCTTATTATGAACAGACTTGTTTAAAGTGCTAAGAATAGTACAACTTAACACAACCTAGTTAACATGGGCCCCAGGCCGCATGTCTGGTTATATTTTGTCAGGATAATCAGGCAGGCCATATAGACCTCCCCCGATAGGGGGAGTCACAGGGATTAAAGTGCAAAGAATAGTACTACTTAACACAACCTAGTTACCATGGGTCCCAGACCTCATGTTTAATTATTATACTTTGTCAGGGTAATTATATATCTAACAAATCTATCTATTTATCTTCTATCGATTCTATCTAACTATCAATCTATATCTATCTATCTATCTATCTATCTATCTATCTATCTATCTATCTATCTATCTATCTATCAAATCTATCTATCTCGTGTCCGGACTGTTTTGAGACAGCCACTTGTGTTTTTGACAAATTTGAAGTAGGAGGACAGACCAATCACAGGGATTAAACTGCTAAGAATAGTACTACTTAAGAAAACCTAGTTATACCAGTACCACCATGGGTCCCAGACCGCATGTTTGGTTGTTATACTTTGTCAGGGTAATCATGCAGGCCATATAGACCTCCCCCGATAGGGGGAGTTACAGGGATGAAAGTGCTAAGAATAGTACTACTTAACACAACCTAGTTACCATGGGTTTCAGACCGCATGTTTTGTTGTTATACTTTGTCAGGGTAATCATGCAGGCCATATAGACCTCCCCCGATAGGGGGAGTTACAGGGATTAAAGTGCTAAGAATAGTACTACTTAACACAACCTAGTTACCATGGGTCCCAGACCGCATGTCTTATTGTTATATTTTGGTAGGGTAATCATGCAGGCCATATAGACCTCCCCCGATAGGGGGAGTTACAGGGATGAAAGTGCTAAGAATAGTACTACTTAACACAACCTAGTTACCATGGGTCCCAGACCGCATGTTTTGTTGTTATACTTTGTCAGGGTAATCATGCAGGCCATATAGACCTCCCTTGATAGGGGGAGTAACAGGGATTAAAGTGCTAAGAATAGTACTACTTAACACAACCTAGTTACCATGGGTCCCAGACCGCATGTTTTGTTGTTATACTTTGTCAGGGTAATCATGCACGCCATATAGACCTCCCCCGATAGGGGGAGTAAGAGGGATTAAACTGCTAAGAACAGTACTACTTAACACAACCTAGTTACCATGGGTCCCAGACCGCGTGTCTTGTTGTTATACTTTGTCAGGGTAATCATGCAGGCCATATAGACCTCCCCCGATAGGGGGAGTAAGAGGGATTAAACTGCTAAGAACAGTACTACTTAACACAACCTAGTTACCATGGGTCCCAGACCGCGTGTCTTGTTGTTATACTTTGTCAGGGTAATCATGCACGCCATATAGACCTCCCCTGATAGGGGGAGTAACAGGGATGAAAGTGCTAAGAACAGTACTACTTAACACAACCTAGTTACCATGGGTCCCAGACCACGTGTCTTGTTGTTATACTTTGTCAGGGTAATCATGCACGCCATAAAGACCTCCCCCGATAGGGGGATTAACAGGGATGAAAGTGCTAAAAATAGTACTACTTAACACAACCTAGTTACCATGGGTCCCAGACCGCGTGTCTTGTTGTTATACTTTGTCAGGGTAATCATGCACTCCATATAGACCTCCCCCGATAGGGGGAGTAACAGGGATGAAAGTGCTAAAAATAGTACAACTTAACACAACGTAGTTACCATGGGTCCCAGACCGCATGTTTTGTTGTTATACTTTGTCAGGGTAATCATGCAGGCCATATAGACCTCCCCCGATAGGGGGAGTAAGAGGGATTAAACTGCTAAGAACAGTGCTACTTAACACAACCTAGTTACCATGGGTCCCAGACCGCGTGTCTTGTTGTTATACTTTGTCAGGGTAATCATGCACGCCTTATAGACCTCCCCCGATAGGGGGAGTAACAGGGATGAAAGTGCTAAGAATAGTACTACTTAACACAACCTAGTTACCATGGGTTTCAGACCGCATGTTTTGTTGTTATACTTTGTCAGGGTAATCATGCAGGCCATATAGACCTCCCCCGATAGGGGGAGTTACAGGGATTAAAGTGCTAAGAATAGTACTACTTAACACAACCTAGTTACCATGGGTCCCAGACCGCATGTCTTATTGTTATATTTTGGTAGGGTAATCATGCAGGCCATATAGACCTCCCCCGATAGGTGGAGTTACAGGGATGAAAGTGCTAAGAATAGTACTACTTAACACAACCTAGTTACCATGGGTCCCAGACCGCATGTTTTGTTGTTATACTTTGTCAGGGTAATCATGCAGGCCATATAGACCTCCCTTGATAGGGGGAGTAACAGGGATTAAAGTGCTAAGAATAGTACTACTTAACACAACCTAGTTACCATGGGTCCCAGACCGCATGTTTTGTTGTTATACTTTGTCAGGGTAATCATGCAGGCCATATAGACCTCCCTTGATAGGGGGAGTAACAGGGATTAAAGTGCTAAGAATAGTACTACTTAACACAACCTAGTTACCATGGGTCCCAGACCGCATGTTTTGTTGTTATACTTTGTCAGGGTAATTATGCACGCCATATAGACCTCCCCCGATAGGGGAGTAAGAGGGATTAAACTGCTAAGAAAAGTACTACTTAACACAACCTAGTTACCATGGGTCCCAGACCGCGTGTCTTGTTGTTATACTTTGTCAGGGTAATCATGCAGGCCATATAGACCTCCCCCGATAGGGGGAGTTACAGGGATGAAAGTGCTAAGAATAGTACTACTTAACACAACCTAGTTACCATGGGTCCCAGACCGCATGTTTTGTTGTTATACTTTGTCAGGGTTATCATGCAGGCCATATAGACCTCCCTTGATAGGGGGAGTAACAGGGATTAAAGTGCTAAGAATAGTACTACTTAACACAACCTAGTTACCATGGGTCCCAGACCGCATGTTTTGTTGTTATACTTTGTCAGGGTAATTATGCACGCCATATAGACCTCCCCCGATAGGGAGATAAGAGGGATTAAAATGCTAAGAACAGTACTACTTAACACAGCCTAGTTACCATGGGTCCCAGACAGCGTGTCTTGTTGTTATACTTTGTCAGGGTAATCATGCAGGCCATATAGACCTCTCTTGATAGGGGGAGTAACAGGGATTAAAGTGCTAAGAATAGTACTACTTAACACAACCTAGTTACCATGAGTCCCAGACCGCGTGTCTTGTTGTTATACTTTGTCAGGGTAATCATGCAGGCCATATAGACCTCCCCCGATAGGGGGAGTAAGAGGGATTAAACTGCTAAGAACAGTAATACTTAACACAACCTAGTTACCATGGGTCCCAGACCGCGTGTCTTGTTGTTATACTTTGTCAGGGTAATCATGCACGCCATATAGACCTCCCCTGATAGGGGGAGTAACAGGGATGAAAGTGCTAAGAACAGTACTACTTAACACAACCTAGTTACCATGGGTCCCAGACCACGTGTCTTGTTGTTATACTTTGTCAGGGTAATCATGCACGCCATAAAGACCTCCCCCGATAGGGGGATTAACAGGGATGAAAGTGCTAAAAATAGTACTACTTAACACAACCTAGTTACCATGGGTCCCAGACCGCGTGTCTTGTTGTTATACTTTGTCAGGGTAATCATGCACTCCATATAGACCTCCCCCGATAGGGGGAGTAACAGGGATGAAAGTGCTAAAAATAGTACAACTTAACACAACCTAGTTACCATGGGTCCCAGACCGCATGTTTTGTTGTTATACTTTGTCAGGGTAATCATGCAGGCCATATAGACCTCCCCCGATAGGGGGAGTAAGAGGGATTAAACTGCTAAGAACAGTGCTACTTAACACAACCTAGTTACCATGGGTCCCAGACCGCGTGTCTTGTTGTTATACTTTGTCAGGGTAATCATGCACGCCTTATAGACCTCCCCCGATAGGGGGAGTAACAGGGATGAAAGTGCTAAAAATAGTACTACTTAACACAACCTAGTTACCATGGGTCCCAGCCCGCATGTTTTGTTGTTATACTTTGTCAGGGTAATTATATATCTAACAAATCTATCTATTTATCTTCTATCGATTCTATCTAACTATCAATCTATTTATATCTATCTATCTATCTATCTATCTATCAAATCTATCTATCTCGTGTCCGGACTGTTTTGAGACAGCCACTTGTGTTTTTGACAAATTTGAAGTAGGAGGACAGACCAATCACAGGGATTAAACTGCTAAGAATAGTACTACTTAAGAAAACCTAGTTATACCAGTACCACCATGGGTCCCAGACCGCATGTTTGGTTGTTATACTTTGTCAGGGTAATCATGCAGGCCATATAGACCTCCCCCGATAGGGGGAGTTACAGGGATTAAAGTGCTAAGAATAGTACTACTTAACACAACCTAGTTACCATGGGTCCCAGACCGCATGTCTTATTGTTATATTTTGGTAGGGTAATCATGCAGGCCATATAGACCTCCCCCGATAGGTGGAGTTACAGGGATGAAAGTGCTAAGAATAGTACTACTTAACACAACCTAGTTACCATGGGTCCCAGACCGCATGTTTTGTTGTTATACTTTGTCAGGGTAATTATGCACGCCATATAGACCTCCCCCGATAGGGAGATAAGAGGGATTAAAATGCTAAGAACAGTACTACTTAACACAGCCTAGTTACCATGGGTCCCAGACAGCGTGTCTTGTTGTTATACTTTGTCAGGGTAATCATGCAGGCCATATAGACCTCCCTTGATAGGGGGAGTAACAGGGATTAAAGTGCTAAGAATAGTACTACTTAACACAACCTAGTTACCATGGGTCCCAGACCGCGTGTCTTGTTGTTATACTTTGTCAGGGTAATCATGCAGGCCATATAGACCTCCCCCGATAGGGGGAGTAAGAGGGATTAAACTGCTAAGAACAGTACTACTTAACACAACCTAGTTACCATGGGTCCTAGACCGCATGTTTTGTTGTTATACTTTGTCAGGGTAATTATGCACGCCATATAGACCTCCCCCGATAGGGAGATAAGAGGGATTAAAATGCTAAGAACAGTACTACTTAACACAGCCTAGTTACCATGGGTCCCAGACAGCGTGTCTTGTTGTTATACTTTGTCAGGGTAATCATGCAGGCCATATAGACCTCCCTTGATAGGGGGAGTAACAGGGATTAAAGTGCTAAGAATAGTACTACTTAACACAACCTAGTTACCATGGGTCCCAGACCGCGTGTCTTGTTGTTATACTTTGTCAGGGTAATCATGCACGCCATATAGACCTCCCCTGATAGGGGGAGTAACAGGGATGAAAGTGCTAAGAACAGTACTACTTAACACAACCTAGTTACCATGGGTCCCAGACCACGTGTCTTGTTGTTATACTTTGTCAGGGTAATCATGCACGCCATAAAGACCTCCCCCGATAGGGGGATTAACAGGGATGAAAGTGCTAAAAATAGTACTACTTAACACAACCTAGTTACCATGGGTCCCAGACCGCATGTCTTGTTGTTATACATTGTCAGGGTAATCATGCACTCCATATAGACCTCCCCCGATAGGGGGAGTAACAGGGATGAAAGTGCTAAAAATAGTACAACTTAACACAACCTAGTTACCATGGGTCCCAGACCGCATGTTTTGTTGTTATACTTTGTCAGGGTAATCATGCAGGCCATATAGACCTCCCCCGATAGGGGGAGTAAGAGGGATTAAACTGCTAAGAACAGTGCTACTTAACACAACCTAGTTACCATGGGTCCCAGACCGCGTGTCTTGTTGTTATACTTTGTCAGGGTAATCATGCACGCCTTATAGACCTCCCCCGATAGGGGGAGTAACAGGGATGAAAGTGCTAAAAATAGTACAACTTAACACAACCTAGTTACCATGGGTCCCAGACCGCATGTTTTGTTGTTATACTTTGTCAGGGTAATCATGCAGGCCATATAGACCTCCCCCGATAGGGGGAGTAAGAGGGATTAAACTGCTAAGAACAGTGCTACTTAACACAACCTAGTTACCATGGGTCCCAGACCGCGTGTCTTGTTGTTATACTTTGTCAGGGTAATCATGCACGCCTTATAGACCTCCCCCGATAGGGGGAGTAACAGGGATGAAAGTGCTAAAAATAGTACTACTTAACACAACCTAGTTACCATGGGTCCCAGACCGCATGTTTTGTTGTTATACTTTGTCAGGGTAATTATATATCTAACAAATCTATCTATTTATCTTCTATCGATTCTATCTAACTATCAATCTATTTATATCTATCTATCTATCAAATCTATCTATCTCGTGTCCGGACTGTTTTGAGACAGCCACTTGTGTTTTTGACAAATTTGAAGTAGGAGGACAGACCAATCACAGGGATTAAACTGCTAAGAATAGTACTACTTAAGAAAACCTAGTTATACCAGTACCACCATGGGTCCCAGACCGCATGTTTGGTTGTTATACTTTGTCAGGGTAATCATGCAGGCCATATAGACCTCCCCCGATAGGGGGAGTTACAGGGATTAAAGTGCTAAGAATAGTACTACTTAACACAACCTAGTTACCATGGGTCCCAGACCGCATGTGTTATTATTATATTTTGGTAGGGTAATCATGCAGGCCATATAGACCTCCCCCGATAGGTGGAGTTACAGGGATGAAAGTGCTAAGAATAGTACTACTTAACACAACCTAGTTACCATGGGTCCCAGACCGCATGTTTTGTTGTTATACTTTGTCAGGGTAATTATGCACGCCATATAGACCTCCCCCGATAGGGAGATAAGAGGGATTAAAATGCTAAGAACAGTACTACTTAACACAGCCTAGTTACCATGGGTCCCAGACAGCGTGTCTTGTTGTTATACTTTGTCAGGGTAATCATGCAGGCCATATAGACCTCCCTTGATAGGGGGAGTAACAGGGATTAAAGTG
Source organism: Bombina bombina (assembly GCF_027579735.1). Lineage (NCBI taxonomy): Eukaryota > Metazoa > Chordata > Amphibia > Anura > Bombinatoridae > Bombina > Bombina bombina. The sequence continues at coordinate 372,380,831 of NC_069505.1, read as the reverse complement.
CTAAGAATAGTACTACTTAACACAACCTAGTTACCATGGGTCCCAGACCGCGTGTCTTGTTGTTATACTTTGTCAGGGTAATCATGCAGGCCATATAGACCTCCCCCGATAGGGGGAGTAAGAGGGATTAAACTGCTAAGAACTGTACTACTTAACACAACCTAGTTACCATGGGTCCCAGACCGCGTGTCTTGTTGTTATACTTTGTCAGGGTAATCATGCACGCCATATAGACCTCCCCTGATAGGGGGAGTAACAGGGATGAAAGTGCTAAGAACAGTACTACTTAACACAACCTAGTTACCATGGGTCCCAGACCACGTGTCTTGTTGTTATACTTTGTCAGGGTAATCATGCACGCCATAAAGACCTCCCCCGTTAGGGGGATTAACAGGGATGAAAGTGCTAAAAATAGTACTACTTAACACAACCTAGTTACCATGGGTCCCAGACCGCGTGTCTTGTTGTTATACTTTGTCAGGGTAATCATGCACTCCATATAGACCTCCCCCGATAGGGGGAGTAACAGGGATGAAAGTGCTAAAAATAGTACAACTTAACACAACCTAGTTACCATGGGTCCCAGACCGCATGTTTTGTTGTTATACTTTGTCAGGGTAATCATGCAGGCCATATAGACCTCCCCCGATAGGGGGAGTAAGAGGGATTAAACTGCTAAGAACAGTGCTACTTAACACAACCTAGTTACCATGGGTCCCAGACCGCGTGTCTTGTTGTTATACTTTGTCAGGGTAATCATGCACGCCTTATAGACCTCCCCCGATAGGGGGAGTAACAGGGATGAAAGTGCTAAAAATAGTACTACTTAACACAACCTAGTTACCATGGGTCCCAGACCGCATGTTTTGTTGTTATACTTTGTCAGGGTAATTATATATCTAACAAATCTATCTATTTATCTTCTATCGATTCTATCTAACTATCAATCTATTTATATCTATCTATCTATCAAATCTATCTATCTCGTGTCCGGACTGTTTTGAGACAGCCACTTGTGTTTTTCACAAATTTGAAGTAGGAGGACAGACCAATCACAGGGATTAAACTGCTAAGAATAGTACTACTTAAGAAAACCTAGTTATACCAGTACCACCATGGGTCCCAGACCGCATGTTTGGTTGTTATACTTTGTCAGGATAATCATGCAGGCCATATAGACCTCCCCCGATAGGGGGAGTTACAGGGATGAAAGTGCTAAGAATAGTACTACTTAACACAACCTAGTTACCATGGGTTTCAGACCGCATGTTTTGTTGTTATACTTTGTCAGGGTAATCATGCAGGCCATATAGACCTCCCCCGATAGGGGGAGTTACAGGGATTAAAGTGCTAAGAATAGTACTACTTAACACAACCTAGTTACCATGGGTCCCAGACCGCATGTGTTATTATTATATTTTGGTAGGGTAATCATGCAGGCCATATAGACCTCCCCCGATAGGTGGAGTTACAGGGATGAAAGTGCTAAGAATAGTACTACTTAACACAACCTAGTTACCATGGGTCCCAGACCGCATGTTTTGTTGTTATACTTTGTCAGGGTAATCATGCAGGCCATATAGACCTCCCTTGATAGGGGGAGTAACAGGGATTAAAGTGCTAAGAATAGTACTACTTAACACAACCTAGTTACCATGGGTCCCAGACCGCATGTTTTGTTGTTATACTTTGTCAGGGTAATCATGCAGGCCATATAGACCTCCCCCGATAGGGGAGTAAGAGGGATTAAACTGCTAAGAAAAGTACTACTTAACACAACCTAGTTACCATGGGTCCCAGACCGCGTGTCTTGTTGTTATACTTTGTCAGGGTAATCATGCAGGCCATATAGACCTCCCCCGATAGGGGGAGTTACAGGGATGAAAGTGCTAAGAATAGTACTACTTAACACAACCTAGTTACCATGGGTCCCAGACCGCATGTTTTGTTGTTATACTTTGTCAGGGTAATCATGCAGGCCATATAGACCTCCCTTGATAGGGGGAGTAACAGGGATTAAAGTGCTAAGAATAGTACTACTTAACACAACCTAGTTACCATGGGTCCCAGACCGCATGTTTTGTTGTTATACTTTGTCAGGGTAATTATGCACGCCATATAGACCTCCCCCGATAGGGAGATAAGAGGGATTAAAATGCTAAGAACAGTACTACTTAACACAGCCTAGTTACCATGGGTCCCAGACAGCGTGTCTTGTTGTTATACTTTGTCAGGGTAATCATGCAGGCCATATAGACCTCCCTTGATAGGGGGAGTAACAGGGATTAAAGTGCTAAGAATAGTACTACTTAACACAACCTAGTTACCATGGGTCCCAGACCGCATGTTTTGTTGTTATACTTTGTCAGGGTAATCATGCAGGCCATATAGACCTCCCTTGATAGGGGGAGTAACAGGGATTAAAGTGCTAAGAATAGTACTACTTAACACAACCTAGTTACCATGGGTCCCAGACCGCATTTTTTGTTGTTATACTTTGTCAGGGTAATTATGCACGCCATATAGACCTCCCCCGATAGGGGGAGTAAGAGGGATTAAACTGCTAAGAACAGTACTACTTAACACAACCTAGTTACCATGGGTCCCAGACCGCGTGTCTTGTTGTTATACTTTGTCAGGGTATTCATGCACGCCATATAGACCTCCCCCGATAGGCGGAGTAACAGGGATGAAAGTGCTAAAAATAGTACTACTTAACACAACCTAGTTACCATGGGTCCCAGCCCGCATGTTTTGTTGTTATACTTTGTCAGGGTAATCATGCAGGCCATATAGACCTCCCCCGATAGGGGGAGTAAGAGGGATTAAACTGCTAAGAACAGTACTACTTAACACAACCTAGTTACCATGGGTCCCAGACCATGTGTCTTGTTGTTATACTTTGTCAGGGTAATCATGCAAGCTATATAGACCTCCCCCGATAGGGGGAGTAACAGGGATGAAAGTGCTAAGAATAGTACTACTTAACACAACCTAGTTACCATGGGTCCCAGTCCGCATGTTTTGTTGTTATACTTTGTCAGGGTAATCATGCAGGCCATATAGACCTCCCCCGATAGGGTGAGTAAGAGGGATTAAACTGCTAAGAACAGTACTACTTAACACAACCTAGTTACCATGGGTCCCAGACCACGTGTCTTGTTGTTATACTTTGTCAGGGTAATCATGCACGCCATATAGACCTCCCCCGATAGGGGGAGTAACAGGGATGAAAGTGCTAAGAATAGTACTACTTAACACAACCTAGTTACCATGGGTCCCAGTCCGCATGTTTTGTTGTTATACTTTGTCAGGGTAATCATGCAGGCCATATAGACCTCCCCCGATAGGGTGAGTAAGAGGGATGAAAGTGCTAAAAATAGTACTACTTAACACAACCTAGTTACCATGGGTCCCAGACCGCATGTTTTGTTGTTATACTTTGTCAGGGTAATTATATATCTAACAAATCTATCTATTTATCTTCTATCGATTCTATCTAACTATCAATCTATTTATATCTATCTATCTATCAAATCTATCTATCTCGTGTCCGGACTGTTTTGAGACAGCCACTTGTGTTTTTCACAAATTTGAAGTAGGAGGACAGACCAATCACAGGGATTAAACTGCTAAGAATAGTACTACTTAAGAAAACCTAGTTATACCAGTACCACCATGGGTCCCAGACCGCATGTTTGGTTGTTATACTTTGTCAGGATAATCATGCAGGCCATATAGACCTCCCCCGATAGGGGGAGTTACAGGGATGAAAGTGCTAAGAATAGTACTACTTAACACAACCTAGTTACCATGGGTTTCAGACCGCATGTTTTGTTGTTATACTTTGTCAGGGTAATCATGCAGGCCATATAGACCTCCCCCGATAGGGGGAGTAACAGGGATGAAAGTGCTAAGAATAGTACTACTTAACACAACCTAGTTACCATGGGTCCCAGACCGCATGTTTTGTTGTTATACTTTGTCAGGGTAATCATGCAGGCCATATAGACCTCCCCCGATAGGGGGAGTAAGAGGGATTAAACTGCTAAGAACAGTGCTACTTAACACAACCTAGTTACCATGGGTCCCAGACCGCGTGTCTTGTTGTTATACTTTGTCAGGGTAATCATGCACGCCTTATAGACCTCCCCCGATAGGGGGAGTAACAGGGATGAAAGTGCTAAAAATAGTACTACTTAACACAACCTAGTTACCATGGGTCCCAGACCGCATGTTTTGTTGTTATACTTTGTCAGGGTAATTATATATCTAACAAATCTATCTATTTATCTTCTATCGATTCTATCTAACTATCAATCTATTTATATCTATCTATCTATCAAATCTATCTATCTCGTGTCCGGACTGTTTTTAGACAGCCACTTGTGTTTTTGACAAATTTGAAGTAGGAGGACAGACCAATCACAGGGATTAAACTGCTAAGAATAGTACTACTTAAGAAAACCTAGTTATACCAGTACCACCATGGGTCCCAGACCGCATGTTTGGTTGTTATACTTTGTCAGGGTAATCATGCAGGCCATATAGACCTCCCCCGATAGGGGGAGTTACAGGGATTAAAGTGCTAAGAATAGTACTACTTAACACAACCTAGTTACCATGGGTCCCAGACCGCATGTCTTATTGTTATATTTTGGTAGGGTAATCATGCAGGCCATATAGACCTCCCCCGATAGGTGGAGTTACAGGGATGAAAGTGCTAAGAATAGTACTACTTAACACAACCTAGTTACCATGGGTCCCAGACCGCATGTTTTGTTGTTATACTTTGTCAGGGTAATTATGCACGCCATATAGACCTCCCCCGATAGGGAGATAAGAGGGATTAAAATGCTAAGAACAGTACTACTTAACACAGCCTAGTTACCATGGGTCCCAGACAGCGTGTCTTGTTGTTATACTTTGTCAGGGTAATCATGCAGGCCATATAGACCTCCCTTGATAGGGGGAGTAACAGGGATTAAAGTGCTAAGAATAGTACTACTTAACACAACCTAGTTACCATGGGTCCCAGACCGCGTGTCTTGTTGTTATACTTTGTCAGGGTAATCATGCAGGCCATATAGACCTCCCCCGATAGGGGGAGTAAGAGGGATTAAACTGCTAAGAACTGTACTACTTAACACAACCTAGTTACCATGGGTCCCAGACCGCGTGTCTTGTTGTTATACTTTGTCAGGGTAATCATGCACGCCATATAGACCTCCCCTGATAGGGGGAGTAACAGGGATGAAAGTGCTAAGAACAGTACTACTTAACACAACCTAGTTACCATGGGTCCCAGACCACGTGTCTTGTTGTTATACTTTGTCAGGGTAATCATGCACGCCATAAAGACCTCCCCCGTTAGGGGGATTAACAGGGATGAAAGTGCTAAAAATAGTACTACTTAACACAACCTAGTTACCATGGGTCCCAGACCGCGTGTCTTGTTGTTATACTTTGTCAGGGTAATCATGCACTCCATATAGACCTCCCCCGATAGGGGGAGTAACAGGGATGAAAGTGCTAAAAATAGTACAACTTAACACAACCTAGTTACCATGGGTCCCAGACCGCATGTTTTGTTGTTATACTTTGTCAGGGTAATCATGCAGGCCATATAGACCTCCCCCGATAGGGGGAGTAAGAGGGATTAAACTGCTAAGAACAGTGCTACTTAACACAACCTAGTTACCATGGGTCCCAGACCGCGTGTCTTGTTGTTATACTTTGTCAGGGTAATCATGCACGCCTTATAGACCTCCCCCGATAGGGGGAGTAACAGGGATGAAAGTGCTAAAAATAGTACTACTTAACACAACCTAGTTACCATGGGTCCCAGACCGCATGTTTTGTTGTTATACTTTGTCAGGGTAATTATATATCTAACAAATCTATCTATTTATCTTCTATCGATTCTATCTAACTATCAATCTATTTATATCTATCTATCTATCAAATCTATCTATCTCGTGTCCGGACTGTTTTGAGACAGCCACTTGTGTTTTTCACAAATTTGAAGTAGGAGGACAGACCAATCACAGGGATTAAACTGCTAAGAATAGTACTACTTAAGAAAACCTAGTTATACCAGTACCACCATGGGTCCCAGACCGCATGTTTGGTTGTTATACTTTGTCAGGATAATCATGCAGGCCATATAGACCTCCCCCGATAGGGGGAGTTACAGGGATGAAAGTGCTAAGAATAGTACTACTTAACACAACCTAGTTACCATGGGTTTCAGACCGCATGTTTTGTTGTTATACTTTGTCAGGGTAATCATGCAGGCCATATAGACCTCCCCCGATAGGGGGAGTTACAGGGATTAAAGTGCTAAGAATAGTACTACTTAACACAACCTAGTTACCATGGGTCCCAGACCGCATGTCTTATTGTTATATTTTGGTAGGGTAATCATGCAGGCCATATAGACCTCCCCCGATAGGTGGAGTTACAGGGATGAAAGTGCTAAGAATAGTACTACTTAACACAACCTAGTTACCATGGGTCCCAGACCGCATGTTTTGTTGTTATACTTTGTCAGGGTAATCATGCAGGCCATATAGACCTCTGTTACGGTTACCCTTAGTCTCGCTGAGAGATGGACCGCTTAGTAGCCTGGATCCCTATTGCTAAAGAGGGGAGAAGCTGCTTTCCATAGTATTCTATATGAGTCTCGCAAATATAGAATAATCTCCCTTAGCTGCAGTACAGCTAGGATACCCTTCTGCCCACAAAACGAGTCAACGCTGCGATTGAGGGTCAAACAAGAACTCAGGACTGGGATGCCCAGCCTGCTTTTTATTAAGGTTACATGCACACAGGGCACTCCCAGGGGGAGAGGGGGGGAAGCACAAAATCCCCCATCACACATTTAGATAGAGAGCACTGTCCTTTGACAGGCCACAATAGGATTACAGTACTTAAGATAACAAGTTTACAAGTTCATCTTATCAATTAGCAGTCTGGCTCCAGAGGTGATTAGACAATAGTTTCTAAAAGCTGAAAAAAAAGAGTTAACTCTTTATGAAATGATACTTGTTACGGTTTTCTTGGAGCCCTTCTTAGGCGCTGGCTTGCTGGTTCAGGCATTGCTGCTGGGAAATAAGCTCTTCACAACAAAATAACTAATGCTTCTGTAACAGTGCTCCCTTTCTGTGGAACACTCTGGCAGACACGGTCTGACCCCTTTTCGGGGCAGACTAAGGCTGTCCAGACCGCTGGTTATGCGGGGCTGAGGTCGGTTTGTCTGGACAACCCGTCGGCGTTGCCATTCTGTTTCCCAGGTCTGTAAGTAATGGTGAAATTGAAGGGTTGCAACGATAAGCTCCAACGTAATAGCCTGCCGTTATCTCCAGAGACCCGGTTCAGCCACACCAACGGGTTATGGTCGGTGACCAGAGTGAACTCCTGACCATATAAATAGGGAGTCAATTTCTTTAATGCCCACACCAAAGCCAAACACTCCTTTTCGACCGCTGCATAGCTGACTTCGCGGGGCAGGAGCTTCCGGCTGATGTAGGCAACTGGATGCTCCCCTCCATCTTCGCCTACTTGGCTGAGGACGGCTCCCAGCCCGAACATGGAAGCATCTGTATGGACGATAAAACGTTTGTTAAGGGCTGGGGCCGCCAGGACAGGAGCGTTAATTAGAGCATTTTTGAGAGCCTGGAAAGCCGTTTCACAGTGGGGAGACCACAGGACCTGTCGAGGTAAGTTCTTCTTGGTCAAGTCAGTCAGGGGTTTGGCAAGTGTGCTGTAGTCTGGTACGAACCGTCTATAGTACCCTGCCGTGCCCAGGAAGGCTAGGACCTGAGTCTTAGTGATGGGGGTGGGCCAATTGGCGACAGCTTCTATTTTGGCCGGCTCTGGTCGCTGCTTTCCACACCCCACCCGGTGACCCAGGTACTGTACCTCGGCCATCCCAAAGTGGCATTTCTCTGGCTTCAGAGTCAGGCCAGCAGCCCGGATCTGATCCAGAACCATTCCCACATGAGCTAAGTGGTCCTCCCAGGACTCACTGTGGATCGCTATGTCGTCCAGGTAGGCGCAAGCAAAACTCTGGAAGCCATCCAGGAGCCTATCCACCAAGCGCTGGAATGTAGCTGGGGCATTCTTCATCCCAAACGGCATTACCCTAAACTGATATAAGCCGAATGGGGTGACGAATGCCGACTTGGGGATAGCCTCCGGGGCCAGGGGAATCTGCCAGTAACCTTTGCAGAGGTCAATAGTGGTCAGGTAATTTCCCCTGGCTATACGATCGAGTAGCTCGTCTACCCTGGGCATAGGGTAAGCGTCCGTCACGGTATTTTCATTGAGCCTCCGATAGTCTACGCAGAACCGGGTGGTCCCATCTTTCTTGGGCACCAAGACAACTGGGGAGGCCCAGGGACTATCGGAGGGCTCAATTACCCTGAGCTGGAGCATCTCATCTATCTCCTTCTTCATTCCTGTCCTAACTGCTTCGGGGATTCGGTACGGAGCCTGGCGCAAGGGAGCTTGTCCCGGAGTATCTACCTGGTGGGTGGTTAAAGTAGTGTACCCTGGCTTCGGGGAGAAGGTGAGGTGTTTGGACTGGAGGAGTTGGTTGAGCTGCTCCCTTTCAGTGGGGCTAAGTCGGTCCCCTATCTGAACCTGTGCCACTATACCTGTGGTGAGGCTCTTTTCTAATAGGTCTGGAATGGGTAAACTGTCGGGGTCTTCCTGAGGGGAACAACATACGGCCGTCACGTTCTCTGGTCGCTCAAAATATTCCTTGAGCATGTTTACATGAAATGTCTTTCTAAGATTGTTGTCGTGGCAGCTAGCTATCACATAAGTGGTGTCTCCCCTTTTCTCTACGATCTGGTAGGGACCCTGCCAGGACGCCTGCAATTTGTCTGTCTTCACCGGCTTAAGTACTAACACCTTTTGTCCTATGGTGAAGATTCTCTTTCGGGCCCCCCGATCGTACCATACTTTCTGTCTTCTCTGGGCCAACTGGAGATTAGCCCGCACGGATTTGGCTAATTGCTCCATTCGGTCCCTGAGTTCCAGCACGTATGGCACAATGGGGACACCGTCAGCCTCCATCTCTCCCTCCCAGTGCTCCCGGATCAGGTTTAGGGGTCCCCGTACCTTTCTTCCGTAGAGCAACTCGAAGGGAGAGAACCCTGTCGTTTCCTGGGGCACCTCCCGATAAGCAAATAGGAGGTGCGGCAGGAAGCGTTCCCAGTCTCTGTATTCCTGAGTGAACGTCTTGAGCATTTGCTTGAGGGTCCCATTGAACCTCTCACACAGCCCGTTCGTCTGGGGGTGGTATGGAGAGTGTTACGGTTACCCTTAGTCTCGCTGAGAGATGGACCGCTTAGTAGCCTGGATTCCTATTGCTGAAGAGGGGAGAAACTGCTTTCCATAGTATTCTATATGAGTCTCGCAAATGTAGAATAATCCCCCTTAGCTGTAGTACAGCTAGGATACCCTTCTGCCCACAAAAACGAGTCAACGCTGCGATTGAGGGACAACCAAGAACTGAGGACTGGGATGCCCAGCTTGCTTTTTATTTAGGTTACATGCACACAGGGCACTCCCAGGGGGGGAAGCATAAAATCCCCCATCACACATTTAGACAAAGCCCTTGGACAGGCCACCGCAGATAACAAGTACACACAAGAAAACAATTGAGTCCTTCTTATCACCTAGCAGTGAATGCTTATCACAAACTTAATTACAGTACACAATATGCTAGGAAACCTGCCTCAGAAAATAGTTTTCTCAAAACTGAACAGAGTTAACCCTTTATGAAATGATACTTGTTACAGTTTTCTTGGAGCCCTTCTTAGGCGCTGGCTTGGCTGGTTCAGGCATTGCTGCTGGGAAATAAGTTTCTTCACAACAAAATAACTAATGCTTCTGTAACAGTGCTCCCTTTCTGTGGAACACTCTGGCAGACACGGTCTGACCCCTTTTCGGGGCAGACTAAGGCTGTCCAGACCGCTGGTTATGCGGGGCTGAGGTCGGTTTGTCTGGACAACCCGTCGGCGTTGCCATTCTGTTTCCCAGGTCTGTAAGTAATGGTGAAATTGAAGGGTTGCAACGATAAACTCCAATGTAATAGCCTGCCATTATCTCCAGAGACCCGGTTCAGCCACACCAACGGGTTATGGTCGGTGACCAGAGTGAACTCCTGCCCATATAAATAGGGAGTCAATTTCTTTAATGCCCACACCAAAGCCAAACACTCCTTTTCGACCGCTGCATAGCTGACTTCGCGGGGCAGGAGCTTCCGGCTGATGTAGGCAACTGGATGCTCCCCTCCATCTTCGCCTACTTGGCTGAGGACGGCTCCCAGCCCGAACATGGAAGCATCTGTATGGACGATAAAACGTTTGTTAAGGGCTGGAGCCGCCAAGACAGGAGCGTTAATTAGAGCATTTTTGAGAGCCTGGAAAGCCGTTTCACAGTGGGGAGACCACAGGACCTGTCGAGGTAAGTTCTTCTTGGTCAAGTCAGTCAGGGGTTTGGCAAGTGTGCTGTAGTCTGGTACGAACCGTCTATAGTACCCTGCCGTGCCCAGGAAGGCTAGGACCTGAGTCTTAGTGATGGGGGTGGGCCAATTGGCGACAGCTTCTATCTTGGCCGGCTCTGGTCGCTGCTTTCCACACCCCACCCGGTGACCCAGGTACTGTACCTCGGCCATCCCAAAGTGGCATTTTTCTGGCTTCAGAGTCAGGCCAGCAGCCCGGATCTGATCCAGAACCATTCCTATGTGAGCTAAGTGGTCCTCCCATGACTCACTGTGGATCGCTATGTCGTCCAGGTAGGCGCAAGCAAAACTCTGGAAGCCATCCAGGAGCCTATCCACCAAGCGCTGGAATGTAGCTGGGGCATTCTTCATCCCAAACGGCATTACCCTAAACTGATATAAGCCGAATGGGGTGACGAATGCCGACTTGGGGATAGCCTCCGGGGCCAGGGGAATCTGCCAGTAACCTTTGCAGAGGTCAATAGTGGTCAGGTAATTTCCCCTGGCTATACGATCGAGTAGCTCGTCTACCCTGGGCATAGGGTAAGCGTCCGTCACGGTCTTTTCATTGAGCCTCCGATAGTCTACGCAGAACCGGGTGGTCCCATCTTTCTTGGGCACCAAGACAACTGGGGAGGCCCAGGGACTATCGGAGGGCTCAATTACCCTGAGTTGGAGCATCTCATCGATCTCCTTCTTCATTCCTATCCTAACTGCTTCGGGGATTCGGTACGGAGCCTGGCGCAAGGGAGCTTGTCCCGGAGTATCTACCTGGTGGGTGGTTAAAGTAGTGTACCCTGGCTTCGGGGAGAAGGTGAGGTGTTTGGACTGTAGGAGTTGGTTGAGCTGCTCCCTTTCAGTGGGGCTAAGTCGGTCTCCTATCTGAACCTGAGCCACTATACCTGTGGGGAGACTCTTTTCTAATAGGTCTGGAATGGGTAGACTGTCGGGGCCTTCCTGAGGGGAACAACATACGGCAGTCACGTTCTCTGGTCGCTCAAAATATTCCTTGAGCATGTTTACATGGAATGTCTTTCTAAGATTGTTGTCGTGGCAGCTAGCTATCACATAAGTGGTGTCTCCCCTTTTCTCTACGATCTGGTAGGGGCCCTGCCAGGACGCCTGCAATTTGTCTGTCTTCACCGGCTTAAGTACTAACACCTTTTGTCCTATGGTAAAGATTCTCTTTCGGGCCCCCCGATCGTACCATACTTTCCGTCTTCTCTGGGCCGACTGGAGATTAGCCCGCACGGATTTGGCTAATTGCTCCATTCGGTCCCTAAGTTCCAGCACGTATGGCACAATGGGGACACCGTCAGTCTCCATCTCTCCCTCCCAGTGCTCCCGGATCAGGTTTAGGGGTCCCCGTACCTTTCTTCCGTAGAGCAACTCGAAGGGAGAGAACCCTGTCGTTTCCTGGGGCACCTCCCGATAAGCAAAAAGGAGGTGCGGCAGGAAGCGTTCCCAGTCTCGGTATTCCTGAGTGAACGTCTTGAGCATTTGCTTGAGGGTCCCATTGAACCTCTCACACAGCCCGTTCGTCTGGGGGTGGTATGGGGAGCTCAGGAGGGACTTAATTTTGCAAACCTGCCAGAGTTGTTGGGTCAATTCAGCAGTAAATTGGGTGCCTCTGTCGGATAGGATTTCTTTTGGAAATCCTACCCGGGAGAACACCTGTACTAGTGCATTCGCTACCGTATCCGCTTGTATGTTGGATAGGGCGACAGCCTCTGGGTACCTGGTAGCGTAGTCCACTACGGTAAGAATGTAGCGCTTACCGGAGGGACTAGGGGTAGCCAGTGGTCCCACTAGGTCAATAGCAACCCGGCTGAAGGGTTCCTCTACAATGGGCATATTTACTAGATGGGCTTTAGGGTGATCGCCTCGCCTTCCTACTCGTTGACACACATCGCAGGTGTTACAGTAAGTTCTAACGTCAGCGTGTACCCCTGGCCAAAAGAACGTGTGAGTAATGCGGTGTAGGGTACGGGTTACAGCTAGGTGGCCTGCTAAGGGGATGTCGTGGCCTATCTTGAGGATTTCTTGACGGTATTTGTGGGGCACTACCAGCTGTCGCCTACGCTGTCCCCTTTTCTCTGTCCAGCGGTATAGTTTCCCTTTTTCCCATAAGAATGTTTCATTATCTGCCCCGCCCCCTCCGGTCTCTGCTCGTTCCCGGTACTTTTGTAAGGTCGGGTCAGTCTTAGACTCTGTCTCGAAAGCATCTGGGGTGTCCCAGGGTATGGGGCCTAACATGTCAGGCAAGGTCGGGGTAGGTCTTACCTGTGTCTCCCGCACTGGTGAGAGTTCTCGCTCCGTCCGGGCTTGGGCCCGTGTAGTCACTGGGTCCGCCTCGTTGTTGCATACTGGAGCATAGGCAGAAGTCATGGGGCCCAAATCATTGCCCAGTAGTACTTTGGCAGGTAAATTATCCATTATGCCCACGTTCACAGCCCCCTTTCCCGCTCCCCAATCAAGATGCACTTTAGCTGTTGGAATTTTGTACACATCCCCCCCCGCCACTCTAACGGCCACAGTCTGTCTAGATCGCTTGTGCTCCGGCACCAAATGACTCTGTACCAGCGTGATAGTAGCCCCTGTGTCTCTCAATCCCTCGGTAGATCGCCCCTCGAGCCATACCTTCTGCCGATGGTGCTGGCGGTTATCTGAGGCAGCATATACAGGGTCCGCCTCGTGAAGCGGCCCCAAATATTCCTCCATAGGGGCCTCTTGGTTAACACAGAGGGTCCAGGCCGGACGATATGCCCCAGAGGGGTAATTGTAATTCCTGGGTGTCTGGTGCGTATTAAGGGGGCAGCTAGCCATGAAATGCCCTGGTTGCTTGCATCGGTGGCAAGTCGGTCTGGGACGCTCAGAGCTGTTATTGGGTGGTCCTGAGTGTCGGGCGGGCCCTGCGGGCACCGGGGCTCGGAATTCAGCACGAGGGGGTGCACGGTAAACCTCTCTGGGTTCGTGAAGACGGGAGTCATAATGTTCATCGGCCAATTTGGCTGCTTCTTCTAAGGTAGAAGGTCGCCTGTCTCGCAGCCATTCCTTCCCTTGCTGTTCCATGCCATTATAAAAATGTTCTAAGAGAAACAATTGTAAAATTTCCTCACCAGTCACCGCTTTACTTCCGCTCATCCAGTGATTTGCCGCTCTCCGCATTCGGTGCGCCCATTCCATATGGGTATCGTTAGGCTTCTTTTTCGTGGCCCGAAACTGTCGGCGATACGCGTCCGGAGTTACTGCGTACCGTCGCAACAGTGTCTCCTTAACTAGCTCATACTGTGTCACTTCCTCAGCACCCAGAGTACGAAAGGCTTCCAGGGCTCGCCCGGATAGTTTCCCAGACAATATCGTGGGCCACTCCCTGTTGGGAATCTGGTGCAGGGCACATTGCCTTTCGAAGTCCGCCAAATATTCATCAATCCCTGTCTCGCTCTCTAGGAAGGGTCGAAATGCCGCATAGGGTATCTTGGGCCTCCCAGCATTTTCGACAGGGATGATTACCTGCGGGGCTTCAGCATTGCGGTGTGCGTTCGCTAGGTTGAGTTTGTGGGCTCGAGTCTCTCGTATATCCTTGTCCGCTTCCGCCATCAACTGCTGTACCAATTCCATGGAGGGGTTCGGCCCGTACAGTGAGAGCCTCTCCCGAACAATCCTGGTTTTTTCGTTACTAATCGTGGTCGGTGTTTCCGCCATTGTGAAGCTCTGATCCAGTTCGGTCAATTCTGCGATCAGCTCTCTCCTCGGCCGGTTGCTGGCGTACCCCCCTCTGCTTTCAAGTAAATCCTTTAGGGTTGTACGCTTCAATTTTTCGTAAGTGCTCTCCATCAGTTCTGTACCTCTCCTAGGAAATCCAGGAAAAATCCCACCGCTGCCGCCAAATGTTACGGTTACCCTTAGTCTCGCTGAGAGATGGACCGCTTAGTAGCCTGGATTCCTATTGCTGAAGAGGGGAGAAACTGCTTTCCATAGTATTCTATATGAGTCTCGCAAATGTAGAATAATCCCCCTTAGCTGTAGTACAGCTAGGATACCCTTCTGCCCACAAAAACGAGTCAACGCTGCGATTGAGGGACAACCAAGAACTGAGGACTGGGATGCCCAGCTTGCTTTTTATTTAGGTTACATGCACACAGGGCACTCCCAGGGGGGGAAGCATAAAATCCCCCATCACACATTTAGACAAAGCCCTTGGACAGGCCACCGCAGATAACAAGTACACACAAGAAAACAATTGAGTCCTTCTTATCACCTAGCAGTGAATGCTTATCACAAACTTAATTACAGTACACAATATGCTAGGAAACCTGCCTCAGAAAATAGTTTTCTCAAAACTGAACAGAGTTAACCCTTTATGAAATGATACTTGTTACAGTTTTCTTGGAGCCCTTCTTAGGCGCTGGCTTGGCTGGTTCAGGCATTGCTGCTGGGAAATAAGTTTCTTCACAACAAAATAACTAATGCTTCTGTAACAGAGAGCTCAGGAGGGACTTAATTTTGCAAACCTGCCAGAGTTGTTGGGTCAATTCAGCCGTAAATTGGGTGCCTCGGTCGGATAGGATTTCTTTTGGAAATGCTACCCGGGAGAACACCTGTACTAGTGCATTCGCTACCGTATCCGCTTGTATGTTGGATAGGGCGACAGCCTCTGGGTACCTGGTAGCGTAGTCCACTACGGTAAGAATGTATCGCTTACCGGAGGGACTAGGGGTAGCCAGTGGTCCTACTAGGTCAATAGCAACCCGGCTGAAGGGTTCCTCTACAATGGGCATATTTATTAGCTGGGCTTTAGGGTGATCGCCTCGCCTTCCTACTCGTTGACACACATCGCAGGTGTTACAGTAAGTTCTAACGTCAGCGTGCACCCCTGGCCAAAAGAACGTGTGAGTAATGCGGTGTAGGGTACGGGTAACGGCTAGGTGGCCTGCTAAGGGGATGTCGTGGCCTATTTTGAGGATTTCTTGACGGTATTTGTGGGGCACTACCAGCTGTCGCCTACGCTGTCCCCTTTTCTCTGTCCAGCGGTATAGTTTCCCTTTTTCCCATAAGAATGTTTCGTTATCTGCCCCGCCCCCTCCGGTCTCTGCTCGTTCCCGGTACTTTTGTAAGGTCGGGTCAGTCTTAGACTCTGCCTCGAAAGCATCTGGGGTGTCCCAGGGTATGGGGCCTAACCTGTCAGGCAAGGTCGGGGTAGGTCTTACCTGTGTCTCCCGCACTGGTGAGAGCTCTCGCTCCGTCCGGGCTTGGGCCCGTGTAGTCACTGGGTCCGCCTCGTTGTTGCATACTGGAGCATAGGCAGAAGTCATGGGGCCCAAATCGTTGCCCAGTAGTACTTCGGTAGGTAAATTATCCATTAGGCCCACGTTCACAGCCCCCTTTCCCGCTCCCCAATCAAGATGCACTTTAGCTGTTGGAATTTTGTACACATCCCCCCCCGCCACTCTAACGGCCACAGTCTGTCCGGATCGCTTGTGCTCTGGCACCAAATGACTCTGTACCAGCGTGATAGTAGCCCCTGTGTCTCGCAATCCCTCGGTAGATCGCCCCTCGAGCCATACCCTCTGCCGATGGTGCTGGCGGTTATCTGAGGCAGCATATACAGGGTCTGCCTCGTGAAGCGGCCCCACATATCCCTCCATAGGGGCCTCTTGGTTAACACAGAGGGCCCGGGCCGGACGATAGGACCCAGAGGGGTAATTGTAATTCCTGGGTGTCTGGTGCGTATTAAGGGGGCAGCTAGCCATGAAATGCCCTGGTTGCTTGCATCGGTGGCAAGTCGGTCTGGGACGCTCAGAGCTGTTATTGGGTGGTCCTGAGTGTCGGACGGGCCCTGTGGGCACCGGGGCTCGGAATTCAGCACGAGGGGGTGCACGGTAAACCTCTCTGGGTTCGACCCGTGCTGGAGCTCGGTAGTTCATGGGTTCGTGAAGACGGGAGTCATAATGTTCATCGGCCAATTTGGCTGCTTCTTCTAAGGTAGAAGGCCGCCTGTCTCGCAGCCATTCCTTCCCTTGCTGTTCCATGCCATTATAAAAATGTTCTAAGAGAAACAATTGTAAAATTTCCTCCCCAGTCACCGCTTTACTTCCGCTCAGCCAGTGATTTGCCGCTCTCCGCATTCGGTGCGCCCATTCCATATGGGTATCGTTAGGCTTCTTTTCCGTGCCCCGAAACTGTCTGCGATACGTGTCCGGAGTTACAGCGTACCGTCGCAACAGTGTCTCCTTAACTAGCTCATACTGTGTCACTTCCTCAGCACCCAGAGTACGAAAGGCTTCCAGGGCTCGCCCGGATAGTTTCCCAGACAATATCGTGGGCCACTCTCTGTTGGGAATCTGGTGCAGGGCACATTGCCTTTCGAAGTCCGCCAAATATTCATCAATCCCTGTCTCGCTCTCTAGGAAGGGTCGAAATGCCGCATAGGGTATCTTGGGCCTCCCAGCATTTTCGACAGGGATGATTACCTGCGGGGCTTCAGCATTGCGGTGTGCGTTCGCTAGGTTGAGTTCGTGGGCTCGAGTCTCTCGTATATCCTCGTCCGCCTCCGCCATCAACTGCTGTACCAATTCCATGGAGGGGTTCGGCCCGTATAATGAGAGCCTTTCCCGAACAATCCTGGTTTTTTCGTCACTAATCGTGGTCGGTGTTTCCGCCATTGTGAAGCTCTGATCCAGTTCGGTCAATTCTGCGATCAGCTCTCTCCTCGGCCGGTTGCTGGCGTACCCCCCTCTGCTTTCAAGTAAATCCTTTAGGGTTGTACGCTTCAATTTTTCGTAAGCGCTCTCCATCCGTTCTGTACCTCTCCTAGGAAATCCAGGAAAATCCCGCCGCTGCCGCCAAATGTTACGGTTACCCTTAGTCTCGCTGAGAGATGGACCGCTTAGTAGCCTGGATCCCTATTGCTAAAGAGGGGAGAAGCTGCTTTCCATAGTATTCTATATGAGTCTCGCAAATATAGAATAATCTCCCTTAGCTGCAGTACAGCTAGGATACCCTTCTGCCCACAAAACGAGTCAACGCTGCGATTGAGGGTCAAACAAGAACTCAGGACTGGGATGCCCAGCCTGCTTTTTATTAAGGTTACATGCACACAGGGCACTCCCAGGGGGAGAGGGGGGGAAGCACAAAATCCCCCATCACACATTTAGATAGAGAGCACTGTCCTTTGACAGGCCACAATAGGATTACAGTACTTAAGATAACAAGTTTACAAGTTCATCTTATCAATTAGCAGTCTGGCTCCAGAGGTGATTAGACAATAGTTTCTAAAAGCTGAAAAAAAAGAGTTAACTCTTTATGAAATGATACTTGTTACGGTTTTCTTGGAGCCCTTCTTAGGCGCTGGCTTGCTGGTTCAGGCATTGCTGCTGGGAAATAAGCTCTTCACAACAAAATAACTAATGCTTCTGTAACAACCTCCCTTGATAGGGGGAGTAACAGGGATTAAAGTGCTAAGAATAGTACTACTTAACACAACCTAGTTACCATGGGTCCCAGACCGCATGTTTTGTTGTTATACTTTGTCAGGGTAATCATGCAGGCCATATAGACCTCCCCCGATAGGGGAGTAAGAGGGATTAAACTGCTAAGAAAAGTACTACTTAACACAACCTAGTTACCATGGGTCCCAGACCGCGTGTCTTGTTGTTATACTTTGTCAGGGTAATCATGCAGGCCATATAGACCTCCCCCGATAGGGGGAGTTACAGGGATGAAAGTGCTAAGAATAGTACTACTTAACACAACCTAGTTACCATGGGTCCCAGACCGCATGTTTTGTTGTTATACTTTGTCAGGGTAATCATGCAGGCCATATAGACCTCCCTTGATAGGGGGAGTAACAGGGATTAAAGTGCTAAGAATAGTACTACTTAACACAACCTAGTTACCATGGGTCCCAGACCGCATGTTTTGTTGTTATACTTTGTCAGGGTAATTATGCACGCCATATAGACCTCCCCCGATAGGGAGATAAGAGGGATTAAAATGCTAAGAACAGTACTACTTAACACAGCCTAGTTACCATGGGTCCCAGACAGCGTGTCTTGTTGTTATACTTTGTCAGGGTAATCATGCAGGCCATATAGACCTCCCTTGATAGGGGGAGTAACAGGGATTAAAGTGCTAAGAATAGTACTACTTAACACAACCTAGTTACCATGGGTCCCAGACCGCATGTTTTGTTGTTATACTTTGTCAGGGTAATCATGCAGGCCATATAGACCTCCCTTGATAGGGGGAGTAACAGGGATTAAAGTGCTAAGAATAGTACTACTTAACACAACCTAGTTACCATGGGTCCCAGACCGCATTTTTTGTTGTTATACTTTGTCAGGGTAATTATGCACGCCATATAGACCTCCCCCGATAGGGGGAGTAAGAGGGATTAAACTGCTAAGAACAGTACTACTTAACACAACCTAGTTACCATGGGTCCCAGACCGCGTGTCTTGTTGTTATACTTTGTCAGGGTATTCATGCACGCCATATAGACCTCCCCCGATAGGCGGAGTAACAGGGATGAAAGTGCTAAAAATAGTACTACTTAACACAACCTAGTTACCATGGGTCCCAGCCCGCATGTTTTGTTGTTATACTTTGTCAGGGTAATCATGCAGGCCATATAGACCTCCCCCGATAGGGGGAGTAAGAGGGATTAAACTGCTAAGAACAGTACTACTTAACACAACCTAGTTACCATGGGTCCCAGACCATGTGTCTTGTTGTTATACTTTGTCAGGGTAATCATGCAAGCTATATAGACCTCCCCCGATAGGGGGAGTAACAGGGATGAAAGTGCTAAGAATAGTACTACTTAACACAACCTAGTTACCATGGGTCCCAGTCCGCATGTTTTGTTGTTATACTTTGTCAGGGTAATCATGCAGGCCATATAGACCTCCCCCGATAGGGTGAGTAAGAGGGATTAAACTGCTAAGAACAGTACTACTTAACACAACCTAGTTACCATGGGTCCCAGACCACGTGTCTTGTTGTTATACTTTGTCAGGGTAATCATGCACGCCATATAGACCTCCCCCGATAGGGGGAGTAACAGGGATGAAAGTGCTAAGAATAGTACTACTTAACACAACCTAGTTACCATGGGTCCCAGTCCGCATGTTTTGTTGTTATACTTTGTCAGGGTAATCATGCAGGCCATATAGACCTCCCCCGATAGGGTGAGTAAGAGGGATGAAAGTGCTAAAAATAGTACTACTTAACACAACCTAGTTACCATGGGTCCCAGACCGCATGTTTTGTTGTTATACTTTGTCAGGGTAATTATATATCTAACAAATCTATCTATTTATCTTCTATCGATTCTATCTAACTATCAATCTATTTATATCTATCTATCTATCAAATCTATCTATCTCGTGTCCGGACTGTTTTGAGACAGCCACTTGTGTTTTTCACAAATTTGAAGTAGGAGGACAGACCAATCACAGGGATTAAACTGCTAAGAATAGTACTACTTAAGAAAACCTAGTTATACCAGTACCACCATGGGTCCCAAACCGCATGTTTGGTTGTTATACTTTGTCAGGATAATCATGCAGGCCATATAGACCTCCCCCGATAGGGGGAGTTACAGGGATGAAAGTGCTAAGAATAGTACTACTTAACACAACCTAGTTACCATGGGTTTCAGACCGCATGTTTTGTTGTTATACTTTGTCAGGGTAATCATGCAGGCCATATAGACCTCCCCCGATAGGGGGAGTTACAGGGATTAAAGTGCTAAGAATA
Organism: Bombina bombina; assembly: GCF_027579735.1. NCBI lineage: Eukaryota > Metazoa > Chordata > Amphibia > Anura > Bombinatoridae > Bombina > Bombina bombina. The sequence goes on along the minus strand of NC_069505.1, from coordinate 372,360,553 downwards.
GTACTACTTAACACAACCTAGTTACTATGGGTCCCAGACCGCATGTCTTATTGTTATATTTTGGTAGGGTAATCATGCAGGCCATATAGACCTCCCCCGATAGGTGGAGTTACAGGGATGAAAGTGCTAAGAATAGTACTACTTAACACAACCTAGTTACCATGGGTCCCAGACCGCATGTTTTGTTGTTATACTTTGTCAGGGTAATCATGCAGGCCATATAGACCTCCCTTGATAGGGGGAGTAACAGGGATTAAAGTGCTAAGAATAGTACTACTTAACATAACCTAGTTACCATGGGTCCCAGACCGCATGTTTTGTTGTTATACTTTGTCAGGGTAATCATGCAGGCCATATAGACCTCCCCCGATAGGGGAGTAAGAGGGATTAAACTGCTAAGAAAAGTACTACTTAACACAACCTAGTTACCATGGGTCCCAGACCGCGTGTCTTGTTGTTATACTTTGTCAGGGTAATCATGCAGGCCATATAGACCTCCCCCGATAGGGGGAGTTACAGGGATGAAAGTGCTAAGAATAGTACTACTTAACACAACCTAGTTACCATGGGTCCCAGACCGCATGTTTTGTTGTTATACTTTGTCAGGGTAATCATGCAGGCCATATAGACCTCCCTTGATAGGGGGAGTAACAGGGATTAAAGTGCTAAGAATAGTACTACTTAACACAACCTAGTTACCATGGGTCCCAGACCGCATGTTTTGTTGTTATACTTTGTCAGGGTAATTATGCACGCCATATAGACCTCCCCCGATAGGGAGATAAGAGGGATTAAAATGCTAAGAACAGTACTACTTAACACAGCCTAGTTACCATGGGTCCCAGACAGCGTGTCTTGTTGTTATACTTTGTCAGGGTAATCATGCAGGCCATATAGACCTCCCTTGATAGGGGGAGTAACAGGGATTAAAGTGCTAAGAATAGTACTACTTAACACAACCTAGTTACCATGGGTCCCAGACCGCATGTTTTGTTGTTATACTTTGTCAGGGTAATCATGCAGGCCATATAGACCTCCCTTGATAGGGGGAGTAACAGGGATTAAAGTGCTAAGAATAGTACTACTTAACACAACCTAGTTACCATGGGTCCCAGACCGCATGTTTTGTTGTTATACTTTGTCAGGGTAATTATGCACGCCATATAGACCTCCCCCGATAGGGGGAGTAAGAGGGATTAAACTGCTAAGAACAGTACTACTTAACACAACCTAGTTACCATGGGTCCCAGACCGCGTGTCTTGTTGTTATACTTTGTCAGGGTATTCATGCACGCCATATAGACCTCCCCCGATAGGCGGAGTAACAGGGATGAAAGTGCTAAAAATAGTACTACTTAACACAACCTAGTTACCATGGGTCCCAGACCGCATGTTTTGTTGTTATACTTTGTCAGGGTAATCATGCAGGCCATATAGAACTCCCCCGATAGGGGGAGTAAGAGGGATTAAACTGCTAAGAACAGTACTACTTAACACAACCTAGTTACCATGGGTCCCAGACCATGTGTCTTGTTGTTATACTTTGTCAGGGTAATCATGCAAGCTATATAGACCTCCCCCGATAGGGGGAGTAACAGGGATGAAAGTGCTAAGAATAGTACTACTTAACACAACCTAGTTACCATGGGTCCCAGACCGCATGTTTTGTTGTTATACTTTGTCAGGGTAATCATGCAGGCCATATAGACCTCCCCCGATAGGGTGAGTAAGAGGGATTAAACTGCTAAGAACAGTACTACTTAACACAACCTAGTTACCATGGGTCCCAGACCACGTGTCTTGTTGTTATACTTTGTCAGGGTAATCATGCACGCCATATAGACCTCCCCCGATAGGGGGAGTAACAGGGATGAAAGTCCTAAGAATAGTACTACTTAACACAACCTAGTTACCATGGGTCCCAGGCCGCATGTTTTGTTGTTATACTTTGTCAGGGTAATCATGCAGGCCATATAGACCTCCCCCGATAGGGGGAGTAAGAGGGATTAAACTGCTAAGAACAGTACTACTTAACACAACCTAGTTACCATGGGTCCCAGACCGTGTGTCTTGTTGTTATACTTTGTCAGGGTAATCATGCACGCCATATAGACCTCCCTTGATAGGGGGAGTAACAGGGATTAAAGTGCTAAGAATAGTACTACTTAACACAACCTAGTTACCATGGGTCCCAGACCGCATGTTTTGTTGTTATACTTTGTCAGGGTAATCATGCAGGCCATATAGACCTCCCTTGATAGGGGGAGTAACAGGGATTAAAGTGCTAAGATTAGTACTACTTAACACAACCTAGTTACCATGGGTCCCAGACCGCATGTTTTGTTGTTATACTTTGTCAGGGTAATTATGCACGCCATATAGACCTCCCCCGATAGGGAGATAAGAGGGATTAAAATGCTAAGAACAGTACTACTTAACACAACCTAGTTACCATGGGTCCCAGACAGCGTGTCTTGTTGTTATACTTTGTCAGGGTAATCATGCAGGCCATATAGACCTCCCTTGATAGGGGGAGTAACAGGGATTAAAGTGCTAAGAATAGTACTACTTAACACAACCTAGTTACCATGGGTCCCAGACCGCATGTTTTGTTGTTATACTTTGTCAGGGTAATCATGCAGGCCATATAGACCTCCCTTGATAGGGGGAGTAACAGGGATTAAAGTGCTAAGAATAGTACTACTTAACACAACCTAGTTACCATGGGTCCCAGACCGCATGTTTTGTTGTTATACTTTGTCAGGGTAATTATGCACGCCATATAGACCTCCCCCGATAGGGGGAGTAAGAGGGATTAAACTGCTAAAAACAGTACTACTTAACACAACCTAGTTACCATGGGTCCCAGACCGCGTGTCTTGTTGTTATACTTTGTCAGGGTATTCATGCACGCCATATAGACCTCCCCCGATAGGCGGAGTAACAGGGATGAAAGTGCTAAAAATAGTACTACTTAACACAACCTAGTTACCATGGGTCCCAGACCGCATGTTTTTTTGTTATACTTTGTCAGGGTAATCATGCAGGCCATATAGACCTCCCCCAATAGGGGGATGTTATGGTTACCCTTAGTCTCGCTGAGAGATGGACCGCTTAGTAGCCTGGATTCCTATTGCTGAAGAGGGGAGAAACTGCTTTCCACAGTATTCTATATGAGTCTCGCAAATGTAGAATAATCCCCCTTAGCTGTAGTACAGCTAGGATACCCTTCTGCCCACAAAAATGAGTCAACGCTGCGATTGAGGGACAACCAAGAACTGAGGACTGGGATGCCCAGCCTGCTTTTTATTTAGGTTACATGCACACAGGGCACTCCCAGGGGGGGAAGCATAAAATCCCCCATCACACATTTAGACAAAGCCCTTGGACAGGCCACCGCAGATAACAAGTACACACAAGAAAACAATTGAGTCCTTCTTATCACCTAGCAGTGAATGCTTATCACAAACTTAATTACAGTACACAATATGCTAGGAAACCTGCCTCAGAAAATAGTTTTCTCAAAACTGAACAGAGTTAACCCTTTATGAAATGATACTTGTTACAGTTTTCTTGGAGCCCTTCTTAGGCGCTGGCTTGGCTGGTTCAGGCATTGCTGCTGGGAAATAAGTTTCTTCACAACAAAATAACTAATGCTTCTGTAACAGTGCTCCCTTTCTGTGGAACACTCTGGCAGACACGGTCTGACCCCTTTTCGGGGCAGACTAAGGCTGTCCAGACCGCTGGTTATGCGGGGCTGAGGTCGGTTTGTCTGGACAACCCGTCGGCGTTGCCATTCTGTTTCCCAGGTCTGTAAGTAATGGTGAAATTGAAGGGTTGCAACGATAAACTCCAACGTAATAGCCTGCCATTATCTCCAGAGACCCGGTTCAGCCACACCAACGGGTTATGGTCGGTGACCAGAGTGAACTCCTGCCCATATAAATAGGGAGTCAATTTCTTTAATGCCCACACCAAAGCCAAACACTCCTTTTCGACCGCTGCATAGCTGACTTCGCGGGGCAGGAGCTTCCGGCTGATGTAGGCAACTGGATGCTCCCCTCCATCTTCGCCTACTTGGCTGAGGACGGCTCCCAGCCCGAACATGGAAGCATCTGTATGGACGATAAAACGTTTGTTAAGGGCTGGAGCCGCCAAGACAGGAGCGTTAATTAGAGCATTTTTGAGAGCCTGGAAAGCCGTTTCACAGTGGGGAGACCACAGGACCTGTCGAGGTAAGTTCTTCTTGGTCAAGTCAGTCAGGGGTTTGGCAAGTGTGCTGTAGTCTGGTACGAACCGTCTATAGTACCCTGCCGTGCCCAGGAAGGCTAGGACCTGAGTCTTAGTGATGGGGGTGGGCCAATTGGCGACAGCTTCTATCTTGGCCGGCTCTGGTCGCTGCTTTCCAAACCCCACCCGGTGACCCAGGTACTGTACCTCGGCCATCCCAAAGTGGCATTTTTCTGGCTTCAGAGTCAGGCCAGCAGCCCGGATCTGATCCAGAACCATTCCCACATGAGCTAAGTGGTCCTCCCAGGACTCACTGTGGATCGCTATGTCGTCCAGGTAGGCGCAAGCAAAACTCTGGAAGCCATCCAGGAGCCTATCCACCAAGCGCTGGAATGTAGCTGGGGCATTCTTCATCCCAAACGGCATTACCCTAAACTGATATAAGCCGAATGGGGTGACGAATGCCGACTTGGGGATAGCCTCCGGGGCCAGGGGAATCTGCCAGTAACCTTTGCAGAGGTCAATAGTGGTCAGGTAATTTCCCCTGGCTATACGATCGAGTAGCTCGTCTACCCTGGGCATAGGGTAAGCGTCCGTCACGGTCTTTTCATTGAGCCTCCGATAGTCTACGCAGAACCGGGTGGTCCCATCTTTCTTGGGCACCAAGACAACTGGGGAGGCCCAGGGACTATCGGAGGGCTCAATTACCCTGAGTTGGAGCATCTCATCGATCTCCTTCTTCATTCCTATCCTAACTGCTTCGGGGATTCGGTACGGAGCCTGGCGCAAGGGAGCTTGTCCCGGAGTATCTACCTGGTGGGTGGTTAAAGTAGTGTACCCTGGCTTCGGGGAGAAGGTGAGGTGTTTGGACTGTAGGAGTTGGTTGAGCTGCTCCCTTTCAGTGGGGCTAAGTCGGTCTCCTATCTGAACCTGAGCCACTATACCTGTGGGGAGACTCTTTTCTAATAGGTCTGGAATGGGTAGACTGTCGGGGCCTTCCTGAGGGGAACAACATACGGCCGTCACGTTCTCTGGTCGCTCAAAATATTCCTTGAGCATGTTTACATGGAATGTCTTTCTAAGATTGTTGTCGTGGCAGCTAGCTATCACATAAGTGGTGTCTCCCCTTTTCTCTACGATCTGGTAGGGGCCCTGCCAGGACGCCTGCAATTTGTCTGTCTTCACCGGCTTAAGTACTAACACCTTTTGTCCTATGGTAAAGATTCTCTTTCGGGCCCCCCGATCGTACCATACTTTCTGTCTTCTCTGGGCCGACTGGAGATTAGCCCGCACGGATTTGGCTAATTGCTCCATTCGGTCCCTGAGTTCCAGCACGTATGGCACAATGGGGACACCGTCAGTCTCCATCTCTCCCTCCCAGTGCTCCCGGATCAGGTTTAGGGGTCCCCGTACCTTTCTTCCGTAGAGCAACTCGAAGGGAGAGAACCCTGTCGTTTCCTGGGGCACCTCCCGATAAGCAAAAAGGAGGTGCGGCAGGAAGCGTTCCCAGTCTCGGTATTCCTGAGTGAACGTCTTGAGCATTTGCTTGAGGGTCCCATTGAACCTCTCACACAGCCCGTTCGTCTGGGGGTGGTATGGGGAGCTCAGGAGGGACTTAATTTTGCAAACCTGCCAGAGTTGTTGGGTCAATTCAGCCGTAAATTGGGTGCCTCGGTCGGATAGGATTTCTTTTGGAAATCCTACCCGGGAGAACACCTGTACTAGTGCATTCGCTACCGTATCCGCTTGTATGTTGGATAGGGCGACAGCCTCTGGGTACCTGGTAGCGTAGTCCACTACGGTAAGAATGTAGCGCTTACCGGAGGGACTAGGGGTAGCCAGTGGTCCCACTAGGTCAATAGCAACCCGGCTGAAGGGTTCCTCTACAATGGGCATATTTACTAGATGGGCTTTAGGGTGATCGCCTCGCCTTCCTACTCGTTGACACACATCGCAGGTGTTACAGTAAGTTCTAACGTCAGCGTGTACCCCTGGCCAAAAGAACGTGTGAGTAATGCGGTGTAGGGTACGGGTTACAGCTAGGTGGCCTGCTAAGGGGATGTCGTGGCCTATCTTGAGGATTTCTTGACGGTATTTGTGGGGCACTACCAGCTGTCGCCTACGCTGTCCCCTTTTCTCTGTCCAGCGGTATAGTTTCCCTTTTTCCCATAAGAATGTTTCATTATCTGCCCCGCCCCCTCCGGTCTCTGCTCGTTCCCGGTACTTTTGTAAGGTCGGGTCAGTCTTAGACTCTGTCTCGAAAGCATCTGGGGTGTCCCAGGGTATGGGGCCTAACATGTCAGGCAAGGTCGGGGTAGGTCTTACCTGTGTCTCCCGCACTGGTGAGAGTTCTCGCTCCGTCCGGGCTTGGGCCCGTGTAGTCACTGGGTCCGCCTCGTTGTTGCATACTGGAGCATAGGCAGAAGTCATGGGGCCCAAATCATTGCCCAGTAGTACTTCGGCAGGTAAATTATCCATTATGCCCACGTTCACAGCCCCCTTTCCCGCTCCCCAATCAAGATGCACTTTAGCTGTTGGAATTTTGTACACATCCCCCCCCGCCACTCTAACGGCCACAGTCTGTCCAGATCGCTTGTGCTCCGGCACCAAATGACTCTGTACCAGCGTGATAGTAGCCCCTGTGTCTCTCAATCCCTCGGTAGATCGCCCCTCGAGCCATACCTTCTGCCGATGGTGCTGGCGGTTATCTGAGGCAGCATATACAGGGTCCGCCTCGTGAAGCGGCCCCAAATATTCCTCCATAGGGGCCTCTTGGTTAACACAGAGGGTCCGGGCCGGACGATATGCCCCAGAGGGGTAATTGTAATTCCTGGGTGTCTGGTGCGTATTAAGGGGGCAGCTAGCCATGAAATGCCCTGGTTGCTTGCATCGGTGGCAAGTCGGTCTGGGACGCTCAGAGCTGTTATTGGGTGGTCCTGAGTGTCGGGCGGGCCCTGCGGGCACCGGGGCTCGGAATTCAGCACAAGGGGGTGCACGGTAAACCTCTCTGGGTTCGTGAAGACGGGAGTCATAATGTTCATCGGCCAATTTGGCTGCTTCTTCTAAGGTAGAAGGTCGCCTGTCTCGCAGCCATTCCTTCCCTTGCTGTTCCATGCCATTATAAAAATGTTCTAAGAGAAACAATTGTAAAATTTCCTCACCAGTCACCGCTTTACTTCCGCTCATCCAGTGATTTGCTGCTCTCCGCATTCGGTGCGCCCATTCCATATGGGTATCGTTAGGCTTCTTTTTCGTGCCCCGAAACTGTCGGCGATACGCGTCCGGAGTTACTGCGTACCGTCGCAACAGTGTCTCCTTAACTAGCTCATACTGTGTCACTTCCTCAGCACCCAGAGTACGAAAGGCTTCCAGGGCTCGCCCGGATAGTTTCCCAGACAATATCGTGGGCCACTCCCTGTTGGGAATCTGGTGCAGGGCACATTGCCTTTCGAAGTCCGCCAAATATTCATCAATCCCTGTCTCGCTCTCTAGGAAGGGTCGAAATGCTGCATAGGGTATCTTGGGCCTCCCAGCATTTTCGACAGGGATGATTACCTGCGGGGCTTCAGCATTGCGGTGTGCGTTCGCTAGGTTGAGTTCGTGGGCTCGAGTCTCTCGTATATCCTTGTCCGCTTCCGCCATCAACTGCTGTACCAATTCCATGGAGGGGTTCGGCCCGTACAGTGAGAGCCTCTCCCGAACAATCCTGGTTTTTTCGTCACTAATCGTTGTCGGTGTTTCCGCCATTGTGAAGCTCTGATCCAGTTCGGTCAATTCTGCGATCAGCTCTCTCCTCGGCCGGTTGCTGGCGTACCCCCCTCTGCTTTCAAGTAAATCCTTTAGGGTTGTACGCTTCAATTTTTCGTAAGCGCTCTCCATCCGTTCTGTACCTCTCCTAGGAAATCCAGGAAAAATCCCACCGCTGCCGCCAAATGTTACGGTTACCCTTAGTCTCGCTGAGAGATGGACCGCTTAGTAGCCTGGATTCCTATTGCTGAAGAGGGGAGAAACTGCTTTCCACAGTATTCTATATGAGTCTCGCAAATGTAGAATAATCCCCCTTAGCTGTAGTACAGCTAGGATACCCTTCTGCCCACAAAAATGAGTCAACGCTGCGATTGAGGGACAACCAAGAACTGAGGACTGGGATGCCCAGCCTGCTTTTTATTTAGGTTACATGCACACAGGGCACTCCCAGGGGGGGAAGCATAAAATCCCCCATCACACATTTAGACAAAGCCCTTGGACAGGCCACCGCAGATAACAAGTACACACAAGAAAACAATTGAGTCCTTCTTATCACCTAGCAGTGAATGCTTATCACAAACTTAATTACAGTACACAATATGCTAGGAAACCTGCCTCAGAAAATAGTTTTCTCAAAACTGAACAGAGTTAACCCTTTATGAAATGATACTTGTTACAGTTTTCTTGGAGCCCTTCTTAGGCGCTGGCTTGGCTGGTTCAGGCATTGCTGCTGGGAAATAAGTTTCTTCACAACAAAATAACTAATGCTTCTGTAACAGGGGAGTAAGAGGGATTAAACTGCTAAGAACAGTACTACTTAACACAACCTAGTTACCATGGGTCCCAGACCATGTGTCTTGTTGTTATACTTTGTCAGGGTAATCATGCAAGCTATATAGACCTCCCCCGATAGGGGGAGTAACAGGGATGAAAGTGCTAAGAATAGTACTACTTAACACAACCTAGTTACCATGGGTCCCAGACCGCATGTTTTGTTGTTATACTTTGTCAGGGTAATCATGCAGGCCATATAGACCTCCCCCGATAGGGGGAGTAAGAGGGATTAAACTGCTAAGAACAGTACTACTTAACACAACCTAGTTACCATGGGTCCCAGACCACGTGTCTTGTTGTTATACTTTGTCAGGGTAATCATGCACGCCATATAGACCTCCCCCGATAGGGGGAGTAACAGGGATGAGAGTCCTAAGAATAGTACTACTTAACACAACCTAGTTACCATGGGTCCCAGACCGCATGTTTTGTTGTTATACTTTGTCAGGGTAATCATGCAGGCCATATAGACCTCCCCCGATAGGGGGAGTAAGAGGGATTAAACTGCTAAGAACAGTACTACTTAACACAACCTAGTTACCATGGGTCCCAGACCGTGTGTCTTGTTGTTATACTTTGTCAGGGTAATCATGCACGCCATATAGACCTCCCCCGATAGGGGGAGTAACAGGGATGAAAGTGCTAAGAATAGTATTACTTAACACAACCTAGTTACCATGGGTCCCAGACCGCATGTTTTGTTGTTATACTTTGTCAGGGTAATCATGCAGGCCATATAGACCTCCCCCGATAGGGGGAGTAAGAGGGATTAAACTGCTAAGAACAGTACTACTTAACACAACCTAGTTACCATGGGTCCCAGACCGTGTGTCTTGTTGTTATACTTTGTCAGGGTAATCATGCACGCCATATAGACCTCCCCCGATAGGGGGAGTAACAGGGATGAAAGTGCTAAGAATAGTACTATTTAACACAACCTAGTTACCATGGGTCCCAGACCGCATGTTTTGTTGTTATACTTTGTCAGGGTAATCATGCAGGCCATATAGACCTCCCCCGATAGGGGGAGTAAGAGGGATTAAACTGCTAAGAACAGTACTACTTAACACAACCTAGTTACCATGGGTCCCAGACCGCATGTCTTTTTGTTATACTTTGTCAGGGTAATCATGCACGCCATATAGACCTCCCCCGATAGGGGGAGTCACAGGGATTAAAGTGCAAAGAATAGTACTACTTAACACAACCTAGTTACCATGGGTCCCAGACAGCATGTTTAATTATTATACTTTGTCAGGGTAATTATATATCTAACAAATCTATCTATTTATCTTCTATCGATTCTATCTAACTATCAATCTATGTATATCTATCTATCTCGTGTCCGGACTGTTTTGAGACAGCCACTTGTGTTTTTGACAAATTTGAAGTAGGAGGACAGACCAATCACAGGGATTAAACTGCTAAGAATAGTACTACTTAAGAAAACCTAGTTATACCAGTACCACCATGGGTCCCAGACCGCATGTTTGGTTGTTATACTTTGTCAGGGTAATCATGCAGGCCATATAGACCTCCCCCGATAGGGGGAGTTACAGGGATGAAAGTGCTAAGAATAGTACTACTTAACACAACCTAGTTACCATGGGTGTCAGACCGCATGTTTTGTTGTTATACTTTGTCAGGGTAATCATGCAGGCCATATAGACCTCCCCCGATAGGGGGAGTTACAGGGATTAAAGTGCTAAGAATAGTACTACTTAACACAACCTAGTTACCATGTGTTACAAACTGCTATTTGTGACTGGCCCTTTAAATGGAAGGTTGCCCTGCTTCCCTGGATTTTGGAGAAGCCTATTTGCCAGCCTCCTTCCTCATGACTATGGCCCCTGGAAGATTGTGCCCCTGAGAGTATATTGACTTTTGTTGGGTGTGTGTGGCCCTTTGGGAAACGTCTGGGGACATATTGTGACTCTGGTGAACAATGCCCCCTTTAAGACTATGTCCCCAGACCTGTGAAATGACTTGTCCCTGGCTTTCTCCCACTTGGTTCAGTTTCATTGTGTGCCATTAAGAGTTAAATTTTGTTCAGCTTCAAGAAACCTATTCTACATACAAGTCTGCTGGGATTAGCTCTAATTAGGTTTAGTGATCAACTTTCCCATTGTCTAATCAGACTAGTATTGATAAGGTGGACTGCATTGTTTTATTGTGTGTAATGTTATCTGCTGAAGTAAATGTTGTGGCCTGTCAAAGGGAGTGTCTCTCTATCTAATATCAAATGTGTGATGGGGGATTTTATGCCTCCCCCTGAGAGTGTCCTGTTTGCATGTAACCTCAATAAAAAGGAGGCTGTGTGCTCCAGCACATGAGACCTATTTTTCTGTCCCTCTAACTTGCAGCTTTGACTCATGTTTGTAGGGGACAGCTTATAATCACTACAGGGATTGCTATGCTCTTCATACTCCCTTAGCTACAGGGATTGCTACATAAGGAAGAGGTTCACCTACTGGAGCCTGGTCATAGGTCCAGGGCGCAGAGCAGACGGCGAGATACCAGCCCAGCAGCGGTGGTTTATAGAGTCTGCATTACTTATGGTGGCTACGCAGCAGTTATAGAGTGTCCACGGTGCTGCTGCTCCTTTGGTGAGCGCTAGGAGCATCCTTTTCTACGGTCCAACTTCCAGCCAGCCTGGAGGCAACCGTAACATTTGGCGGCAGCGGTGGGATTGGCGTCCTAGCGCAAGGAGCAGCACCACAACAGCACTGGTATCGTAGGAGAGTTATTGAGGGCAACGCTAGCCACTGCGCAGCGTCCCTACCTACAGCAGCATGGAGCTGACAAGACACTATTCAGAACCCTGTGAAGAGCACCTCAACCTGATCCGTCGCTATGAGGGCGCGGATTTCGTTCCAGAGGTAAAGAGGCGGCTAGTCCGATATGGTCCAGACCCTGCACAGGAGGTAGTCAGTCGCATCATCCGGGAATTGGATACGGAGAACAAAGCGGCACGAGCCTTTGAGCGCCAACTGTGGAGTTTGAGGGTCTGGACACCTGGTCTCCAGCGAGAAAGTGAGTCACAGGGAGCGGAGAGCAACGACCTCCCTTCCCAGCGGCAGCCAGAGTTACAGGGAGAGGAGAGCAGCGACCTCCCTCCCCAGCGGCAGTATACTGTGCAGAGGGAAGAGACAACCAGTCCCCTTCCCCAGCCAGAGATACCAGAGGCAGCAGGCCTCATAGACTGGTCCTGGGAGGACCCCCAGCAGGCAGGTGGAGATGGGACCGCAGTCTCTCTACCGGCCCTACAGGGATGCTGGGCAGGTGGCCCAGATCCCCAGCGACAGACCCAGCTACAGGGAGGGGAGAGCATCGACCTCCCTCCCCAGCCGGAGTGTGCCTTCCAGGGAGAGGAGACAACCGGTCTCTCTCCCCAGCCGCAGCATGTTCCACAGGAAGCGGAGAGCATCGACCTCCCTTCCCAACGGCCACCGGAGTATCAGGAGGAGGAGGTAAGCCAATCTCCCCCTCCCCAGCTAACTCCTAACTTGGGCCCAGGGTTAACAGTGGAGATGTTAACCCCCACTGACCCCCACGTTCCCTTTGCCACCGGGCAGGACTATGCCCCAATTCCCCCAGCAGAAGAGCTGGCATCAGAACAGAGCGCTGCTGGCCTCTGCCCTACAGACCCCCTTGTTACAGGACTGGCCTGCAAACCCCTCACCCCAGCAGAAGCGCTGGCACCAGGGCAGAGTGCCGCTGGCTTCTGCCCCCCAAGTACCATCAGCTATTTGCACAGCTGCGCCAGGAAGGCAGAGGATGCTACACTTTCATCCTATAACCTGGAACCTACAGGCCAGTGCTACTTGTTGTGGGGGGGCTGCTTTGCTGCTAGTGTTTATTTGTGGGTGGGTTGCGAGACTAACTTAGGCACTGACCGACAGAAGGTCAGGTGCCTTGTTAGTCTCCCTCCAAAAGGGGAGATATGTTACAAACTGCTATTTGTGACTGGCCCTTTAAATGGAAGGTTGCCCTGCTTCCCTGGATTTTGGAGAAGCCTATTTGCCAGCCTCCTTCCTCATGACTATGGCCCCTGGAAGATTGTGCCCCTGAGAGTATATTGACTTTTGTTGGGTGTGTGTGGCCCTTTGGGAAACGTCTGGGGACATATTGTGACTCTGGTGAACAATGCCCCCTTTAAGACTATGTCCCCAGACCTGTGAAATGACTTGTCCCTGGCTTTCTCCCACTTGGTTCAGTTTCATTGTGTGCCATTAAGAGTTAAATTTTGTTCAGCTTCAAGAAACCTATTCTACATACAAGTCTGCTGGGATTAGCTCTAATTAGGTTTAGTGATCAACTTTCCCATTGTCTAATCAGACTAGTATTGATAAGGTGGACTGCATTGTTTTATTGTGTGTAATGTTATCTGCTGAAGTAAATGTTGTGGCCTGTCAAAGGGAGTGTCTCTCTATCTAATATCAAATGTGTGATGGGGGATTTTATGCCTCCCCCTGAGAGTGTCCTGTTTGCATGTAACCTCAATAAAAAGGAGGCTGTGTGCTCCAGCACATGAGACCTATTTTTCTGTCCCTCTAACTTGCAGCTTTGACTCATGTTTGTAGGGGACAGCTTATAATCACTACAGGGATTGCTATGCTCTTCATACTCCCTTAGCTACAGGGATTGCTACATAAGGAAGAGGTTCACCTACTGGAGCCTGGTCATAGGTCCAGGGCGCAGAGCAGACGGCGAGATACCAGCCCAGCAGCGGTGGTTTATAGAGTCTGCATTACTTATGGTGGCTACGCAGCAGTTATAGAGTGTCCACGGTGCTGCTGCTCCTTTGGTGAGCGCTAGGAGCATCCTTTTCTACGGTCCAACTTCCAGCCAGCCTGGAGGCAACCGTAACACCATGGGTCCCAGACCGCATGTCTTATTGTTATATTTTGGTAGGGTAATCATGCAGGCCATATAGACCTCCCCCGATAGGGGGAGTTACAGGGATTAAAGTGCTAAGAATAGTACTACTTAACACAACCTAGTTACCATGGGTCCCAGACCGCATGTTTTGTTGTTATACTTTGTCAGGGTAATCATGCACGCCATATAGACCTCCCCCGATAGGGGGAGTAAGAGGGATTAAACTGCTAAGAACAGTACTACTTAACACAACCTAGTTACCATGGGTCCCAGACCGCATGTCTTGTTGTTATACTTTGTCAGGGTAATCATGCACGCCGTATAGATCTCCCCCGATAGGGGGAGTATCAGGGATGTAAGTGCTAAGAATAGTACTACTTAACACAACCTAGTTACCATGGGTCCCAGACCGCATGTTTTGTTGTTATACTTTGTCAGGGTAATCATGCAGGCCATATAGACCTCCCCCGATAGGGGGAGTAAGAGGGATTAAACTGCTAAGAACAGTACTACTTAACACAACCTAGTTACCATGGGTCCCAGACCGCGTGTCTTGTTGTTATACTTTGTCAGGGTAATCATGCACGCCATATAGACCTTCCCCGATAGGGGGAGTAACAGGGATGAAAGTGCTAAGAATAGTACTACTTAACACAACATAGTTACCATGGCTCCAAGACCGCATGTTTTGTTGTTATACTTTGTCAGGGTAATCATGCAGGCCATATAGACCTCCCCCAATAGGGGAGTAAGAGGGATTAAACTGCTAAGAAAAGTACTACTTAACACAACCTAGTTACCATGGGTCCCAGACCGCGTGTCTTGTTGTTATACTTTGTCAGGGTAATCATGCAGGCCATATAGACCTCCCCCGATAGGGGGAGTTACAGGGATGAAAGTGCTAAGAATAGTACTACTTAACACAACCTAGTTACCATGGGTCCCAGACCGCATGTTTTGTTGTTGTACTTTGTCAGGGTAATCATGCAGGCCATATAGACCTCCCTTGATAGGGGGAGTAACAGGGATTAAAGTGCTAAGAATAGTACTACTTAACACAACCTAGTTACCATGGGTCCCAGACCGCATGTTTTGTTGTTATACTTTGTCAGGGTAATTATGCACGCCATATAGACCTCCCCCGATAGGGGGAGTAAGAGGGATTAAACTGCTAAGAACAGTACTACTTAACACAACCTAGTTACCATGGGTCCCAGACCGCGTGTCTCT
>NC_069505.1:372316644-372345431 GCF_027579735.1 Bombina bombina | reverse complement strand
TGTAAAGCCAATTAGGCTTGCAGCGCCTTAAGGGTTAAGGCTGGCAGTGAGTGGGATAGAGGGATGGGAGTTGCAGTTAGCTGCAACAATGTTGCATGGCAGGGAGTGGCTTACCTTATGTCCTGTTGAACCTGGAGTTCCTCCTCCTCTTTTGCTGCAGGACAAGAAGCTGTCAAGTTGCTGTCAGGCTGTTCTGGAATTTTCTTTCCATCATGAGGCGTTCTAAGCGTTCTTCGGCTCTTCCTTTGAAATTCATGGACAGAATTAATCCTCCTGCTGTCTGCAGTGACCTGGATCAACAGATAAGTGTGCAAGAATTAGATTACATTGTCTTACCATCTCAAACCCCCTCCCACAAAGTTGCCAATCCCATATCATCTCCACAAACTAATAAAGCTCAAAATACCCTTGTGGTTGATGTCGATCAACCACAAACAGGCCTTTTACACAGTCCAATCCAAAATCCTGTTCATGTGGTGATGCAAACCCTACCACACGAGCAGAATCCTCCAATTTCAGGGCCTACTTTAAGCACACAGGATTTCTCATCCTCTTTAGTGCAGTTATTTGCCTCACTACCTCAACCTGCGGCAGGTGAAGTGGCATCCCTGCTTACTAATATTGCTACTGCAATATCTGGGGGGCATCTGGCTTCTGGGCCTGCTTCCCTAGTGGGCACTGGTAATCCAGGCCTCATGGCACCTAATTTGCCTCCAGAAAGGGTCCATCCGGTTCCAGATACAACATTAGTGGGGGCAGGACATTTAGGTACTGTGTTTACACAGGCTGTAGGGCAGGGGCTGATTCTCAAGCAAACATAGGCCATGACTTGCCTGGGCCTGCAGTTTCAGGCCATCCACAGGCCTCGTTACAAGGGCCTAGTTGTGCAGTGGTCACAATCAATTGCGATTCTAATTTACCCCCTGGTATGGGCCCACCTGCCCAACAACCTGTATTTTTGCCCCCAATAGTGGACTCTGTTGTGGCGGTTCCTGCCGATAATCAACCGCCGAATTTGCCCCCAATGCTACATAGCTTGCGACCATCCATGCCCCCTGTATCGGTCAGTGGGGATCATTTACTGCCCCTGGTGGGTAAAGGGGTTCCAGGCCTAGTCACGCAAAATGGAGCAACCTTACAGGCCCATTCCGGCACTTCCACTGGTTACTACCTGCCCACACTACTCCGACTTCAGACGCCATACTTACCTTAATTTCCAGTCTTCAGGCTGAGCATCCGCCATCTTGTCTGCTGGGGCCCACTCGCGCACAGGTAATGGCGGCTTCTTCACTTCCGGTCGCAATCGACGTCACTTCCGGTGATGTCACGGACACAGAGAGTCATTCGCGGAGGGGCAGGACGGCCATCAGGCGCACGGCAGGTGAGCACCACAAGCGCTCAGTAGCCAAAGAGCGCCTGGTGGGTCGCCTGCTAGGGAGACATCATGCGCAGAGAGGATCCTTTAGGGGGCGCAGGGGGGCTAACAGATCACTAGAGGGACACATAGAAGTTGTGCAGGGAAGGGGTAGGCAGCAATCTATGTTGCAGGCTCAAATAGGGAGTGCCATAATCCCTCAGGGCAGGGACATGTTCGCTAACGTTTGTTTTAAGGGATACAAGGTGTGTCAACCTCTTTCAATGCAGCGTCTCATGTTACTTTTACACAGGGTGATAAAATGTTAGCACAGCATAGTCATAATGAAGGGGTGCAGACTGCATTAACCCCTCTCAATAGGGCTGATACCATTAACGCTTTGCATTAACTAGCAGGTCAGGGACAGGATGATCAGTTATTGCACGGACAGGATTTGCAAACTCAGCTAGCCACTCAGAATAGCATAGTAGGGAGGCAGACACATTCAGGTGGCAATTATGTACACAGTCACGTGAGAGATATGTCAGGTGCCCTGCAATTAACCCATGCAGGGAACAAGGAAGTTTTTGGTCAAACAGGTTTGAATGTGGGAATGACTGTTGGTAGTGTGCCATGTAGTGCTGGGAATATGCGTGGGAGAGTGCAGCAGTTGGGGGAGGTTTCTCAGACCACACCTGGGCTTTCTTTAGCTACTGGGAAAAGTGCTCGCAGTATCTTATCTGTTTTGCAGGAAGCCCTATCAGCAGTGGATCCCACTCCAATCGCTCCAGTGCTCTCCTCTGTGGTTGCTGGTTCCGGAGTTTTTGGGGTCCAGACAAATGGACAACTCAGCGCCAGCCATGGTGGCTCAGATGGCCACAGTCAACCCTCCTCTGCCCACAGAGCCATCATGCCCATCTGCTCCATCTGCACAGGCAACATCCACAGGACCAGCTGTCCAGGCAACTTCTGCAGGACCTTCTGGTGAGTCTTTTGCTACTAAACATCGTAGGGAACACACGTCAGGTTCCTCAACATCAGATTCAGATCTAGATAGCGATACATCCCTAGGCTTAAGGTCCAAAGGGCAGAAGATAATGTGCAAAATGCTCAAACAAATGAAGGCAAGTCAGGCAGGTAAGGAGAAGGCAGGGGAGGGACCTCCTGCATCAGGACAGGCATAGCTAGCAGTGATTGGGGACACACGTAAGGCAGCCTTAGCTGGGGATACACTCCCTTGTCCAATTTATTCCCTGCATGCACATTTGAAAAGTAAGATAGTTAGAAGAATTCAGGATGGGAGATATTTCTATATTTTCGAACTTTCCTTAGAGGCACACAGGCAAAAAGAGCGGAGTGTTGAGGGCACAGGCACGAAAAGAGTCAAGAGGCCGGAGACCTTTGACGAGTGGCTGAAGTGCTTTAGAATCTTATATTCTTGCTATCTGTAGAAGTACCCTGACCAGGGTCAGGCACTTCTGAAGCACTCAGCCACTATTCATTGGATTTACCAGCATCATAGGGAGGGAGTGTGGCGTGATTATGACTCTGAGTTTAGAAGGAAAATGGCGGGTAGTAGTATTCTATCTTTCAGTTTTCAGGAGATGCATTTGTGGTCCAGACTGGGTCCAGAGAGATCTGTGACTCCTCCTCCCCCACTAGGCAAGGGGGCTCGTTTTCAAAGTAGGAATAGGCGGGGGAGAGAATGTTGGGCCTTTCAGGAGAAAAGGTGTGAGAAAGGCACTTCTTGTATCTTCAGGCATGTCTGTAAATTTTGCGGAGGGTACCATGCCGGTTCGGATTGTACCAGCAAAAAGACATCTAGCGCTGAGAGAGCTGTCTCCAAGTTCACCCCTGCAGCTAAGAGCACCCACCCCAGTGAGGGTGGATGCTCTTAAGCCGTGGCTTCAGGCATACCCAGATAGGCAGACAGCGGCCTTCCTGGGGTCACATACGCATCGAAATTTAAAGTCTGCCTATCAATATCCAGGGGTCGTAAGGGAGAAGCTGACAAAAGAAATTGCTATGGGTAGGATCTTGGGTCCCTTTCCTAACCCTCCTCTTCACAATCTGGTCATCTCGCCATTAGGCGTAGTTCCAAAAAAGGAAGAGGGTAAGTTCCGCTTAATTCAGCATCTCTCCTACCCCAAGGGTAACTCGGTCAATGATGCTATTGATTCTGAGTTGAGCTCTGTACACTATCAATATTTCGATAGAGCTCTTGACTTGGTCCGTGGGGCAGGTAGAGATGCTTTACTGGCGAAACTGGATATTGAATTGGCCTTTTGTCTTTTACCTCTTCACCAGGTTTCATTTCCTCTCATGGGTTGTAAGTTTGAGGGTAGCTATTACATTGATCGCTGCTTACCTATGGGTTGCGCTATTTCTTGCTCCTTGTTTGAATGCTTCAGTACATTCTTACACTGGGCAATAGCTAAAGTTATGGGGGCAGACTCAGTGGCCCACTACGTAGACAACTTTTTGCTGGTGGGGGAAAGGGAATCTAGGAGATGTTCTCTCATTATGTCTGAAATGAGAAGTTTGATGAGGCAGTTTGGCGTCCCTCTTGCGGAAGATAAATCCCAGGGCCCATGTGCGAAACCTACATTTTTAGGGATTGAAATTGACACCGCGGATATGGTGTGTCGGTTACCGGTAGACAAGGTCCAAGAAATGCTAGTAGCAGTTCGGGCAGCTATGGCGCAACCGTTTATATCGCTGCAGAAACTTCAATCCCTACTAGGGTTTTTGAATTTTGCATGTAGGTTCATACCAATGGATAGAGTATTTAATAGGAGGCTGGAAAGCCAGCTTAAAGGCAGTCCAAGAGTGTCTGCTAAGATTAGTATTTCTCAGGATATGTTCGAAGATCTGAAAGTGTGGGAGGCCTTTTTAGTGCAGTTTAACGGAGTCAGTGTATGGCGTTCGAGCCCTCTCTCTAGTCAAAGCTTTCATCTGTTTACCGACGCTGCTGGCACGTTCGGCTACGGAGCTTACTTTCAAGGTGAATGGTGCACCGGCCCATGGCCGGGAACATGGGAAAGTTTGGGCTTCACTAGGAACCTCACTCTGTTGGAGTTGTTTCCCATTGTGGTTGCAGTTGAGCTCTGGGGGGAGAGGCATGCAGAACCAGTCAGTGATTTTTTGGTCAGACAACGACAGTGTGGTATTTTCCACTAATAGGCTATCTGCTTCCTCTCCTCCCGTTGTTCGCCTGTTGTGTCAATTGGTACTGAGATGCCTCCAGCTTAACATACACTTTCAGGCTAGAAATGTCCCTGGTGTTAATAATGTTTTAGCAGATGCCCTTTCTAGATTCGATTGGCTGACATTTTGGAAGTTGGCTCCCTTTGCAGCGAAAGATGGGCTAACTTGTACCGATTTTCTCTGGCAGCTGGTGGATCCTGGCAGTCCTTAGCCCCTTTAGTGTGCTCTTCCCTCGTCCCAGTAACCTGGCGGTCCTATGTCAGATTATGGAAGGAATGGGATCAGTTCTGCAGTGATCGCAACGTGGATGCCACACGCGCTTCTCAGGTGACCCTGTGTGAATGGCTTGCGCAGTTACACAAGACAGGGGTTAAAAAAGGGGCGGTGCAGTCAGGTCTGGCCGCGCTGACTTTCTTTTACAAAGTGCTTGGGCTCCCGGACCCCAGTGGTTCCTTTTTTATCAGGCAGGCTCTGAAGGGTTGTGGTAGATCTCAAAGAAAAATAGTGGATAGCAGAGAACGAATTACGCTAGACCGGTTGGAGCGGCTGCTAGCGTTTTTGCCCGAGGTGTGTGCTACCTCGTACGAGGTTTCACTCTTTAAGGCAGCGTTCGTGCTGGCCTTTGCAGGAGCACTAAGAATTAGTGAGTTGCTATCCCCTAGTAAGAAGCAAGTTAATAAAGGCATACAGTGCGATCATATTAGGGTTTATCCAGGGTCGGTATTATTGTTTATCCCTCGCTCCAAAACAGACCAGGAGGCTAGAGGGGCATGGCTCACGCTTCCTCCTCAAAAGGAGTCCCCCTGCTGTACGGTAGCAGTAATAGGTGAATTTGCTAGCCTCAGGCCGGTAGGCCTGGGACAATTCCTTATACACGCAGATGGGTCCGCCCTGTCACTATACCAATTTCGTAGAATTTTAAATAGGGCGGTGCAACGTTTAGGTTTGGATCCAGCTAGAAAATCCCCTCACTCATTTAGGATAGGGGCAGCCACTAATGCAGCACAGGAGGGGGCTACAGCCCCTATTATTAAGCGCTTAGGGCGCTGGAGATCTGAGCGCTACAAGTTATATATCCGCCCAGTTCCAAGCAAGGATAAGAATTAGGTTGCATGGTCGCTTGCTGGATGCTTTTTCTCTTTCTCCCCTTTGTTTTTTCGTTAAGGTGTTCATTACTATGGCTAATGATGTTTTGTTTTCCAGGTGCGGCCAGAGCTGCCTCCAGAGTGTGGATCGTGGGCCACTCTTTTATTCACTGGGCGGCGATTCGGGCCCTATCTAAAGAAGGGGGGCAGAATTTAGGATTCCAGGGCGCTAGAGCTTCCATTAGATGGATAGGAGTTTGGGGAATGTGCTGGCCTCAACTCCCGGGGATTTTGCAGGATGCCTATAGGCGGTGGGATGAACCCCACATCATTGTCATTCACCTGGGTGGGAATGATTTCGGAGCAATCCTGGCTTTGGAACTTACAAACATTATCCAGTCAGATTTGGGTTGGATTAGTGCCTGGCTCCCTGGGGTCACAATTGGATGGTCTAATGTGATAGCTCGACGCCATTGGCGGCATATGTGCTCCGCCGGCGCGGCATATAGAGTGAGGAAAAAGCTGAATAGGGATGTGAGTGGGAAAGTCACTGGTTCCCAGGGCTTCGTGATTAGACACAATGCCATTACGGCTGACAAACGAGAGCTATTCAGGCCCGACGGGGTACACCTGTCAGATTTAGGGTTAGATATTTTCCTAGCTAATATTAAAAATGCTCTCGCTCCCTTCCTGTAAGTCAGGTGGGTTAGGTGGTGGCAAGTGATAGCGGAGGGCTGTCCCTTGTGGTGGGAGGTTGCGGCCAGGAGCGCACGGAGATGTGAACCGGGGGAGTGATGACAAGGCTGAGGGGGCGGGGCCCATTACTTCAGTTAACTGGAGTGCCCCGCCCCTAAGGGTAGGCAGGACAGGAGAACTCGAATTACACCCCTATTAGCATTCTCCACCCCGAACAGCTTGCTGTTGTAGTCTAGATCGGGCTGCTGACCTCTTTCAGTCCGGGGTTAGAATTAGCGCCTCGTTTGCCGCCATCTTGTTAAAGTTTTGTCGGTTTAGTATTTATATATTTAATAAAGGGGACCAGTGATGGTCTGTTTATACCCAAAATAAAGTCTCTGTGTCTTATTTATGGGAAAGGGTAGTGGGGGAAGTTAGCTAAAGTTAAGAAACAAGGTTCCCCTTTCTTTCCTCAAGTTCAGTGTTGGATCCTCTGGGAAGGAGCTGGTAAGCTTTTAATCCCTTAGGAAAGTGTAAAGCCAATTAGGCTTGCAGCACCTTAAGGGTTAAGGCTGGCAGTGAGTGGGATAGAGGGATGGGAGTTGCAGTTAGCTGCAACGATGTTGCATGGCAGGGAGTGGCTTACCTTATGTCCTGTTGAACCTGGAGTTCCTCCTTCTCTTTTGCTGCAGGACAAGAAGCTGTCAAGTTGCCCTCCCTCCCTGTGATGGCGGCTCGAGAGCATCATAGGCAGGGCACTATGGCAGAGATAGGGATAGGCGTTCTAGTCTGCTTAAGTCCATAGTTGTAAATTATAGCCTCCCTCCATTGACTAGCCGGCATTACACAGCGGCCTGGTGGTCATGGAGCCTTATATTTGGTAGGTTTTGCACCCTAACTGCGGGAGGTCGCGGCAGGGATCGCACGTAGAAGTGAACCGTGGGAGTGATGGCCAGGCTGAGGGGGCGGGGCCGATTACTTCAGTTAACTGGAGTGCCCCGCCCCTAAGGGGAGGCTGGCCAGGAGAACTCGAATTACACCCCTATTAGCATTCTCCACCCCAAACAGCTTGCTGTTGTAGTCTAGATCGGGCCGCTGACCTCTTTCAGTCCGGGCTTAGACTTAGCGCCTTGTTTGCCGCCATCTTGTTAAAGTTTTGTCGGTTTAGTATTTATATATTTAATAAAGGGGACCAGTGATGGTCTGTTTATACCCAAAATAAAGTCTCTATGTCTTATTTATGGGAAATGGAAGTGGGGGAAGTAAGCTAAAGTTAAGAAACGAGGTTCCCCTTTCTTTCCTCAAGTTCAGTGTTGGATCCTCTGGGAAGGAGCTGGTAAGCCTTTAATCCCTTAGAGCAACAAGTTGTATTCATGTTCACTCATATGATATTTGCTCACCTCCTCCCTGTTCATAAGCACTGGGAACTTCCTATAGCAGTAAAATCACATGATCACTCACAACTGGCTACGGCAAGGGAAATGGGACATAACTATTCAATCGGCAAAACATCTTCTGCTGCAAATATTAAAGGAAGTCATGATTTAAAGGGACTCTGTAGTAGTCAGAAATCAAAGGGCAATATATAAAATAAAATAATTACTTAAAAGATAAAAAAGGGTTTTGTTGCCATAAATGTATTAAATATGTTGCAGCTAAATTGTAAACATGAAGAGTAAACTTGCCTGTATGTTTCTCTACTGCTATGAGCTGTGTAAAATGATCAGGTTTCTTTACTCACAAATGATGATTTTCCTAGTCTCTCAATCCAGCTGTAGAACACTGGCTGCACAGTGTATTTGTGTACAACAAAAGGAAGCAGCTCTCTGACTATGGAGACAAAAAATGTAAGCAGCTGCCTGCAACCAATAGCCCTTTACTAATTGATCAGTGATGGCACTGGGAACCGGGAGAACTTGTCATGCAGCAAATGCAGTGAGAGGACTTCTTTCAATTAACTGAGAGGCTCACTGCAGAAATCTCATTTAACACAGGAACTGCCTGTCTGACTGTCACATAACTAGTAACTCCCAGGCAGGTTCCCTCCTCTTTCATGGTTTATTTTCACCCTCAGTGCTGCCTGATACAATGTTACAGATCTGTGCTGTCTGTCACAACAGACTCCTCCTTCAGACTCCTCCCTCCTCTACACAGGCAACTTGTCTGAATCTATAATCTAAAGTTTATGTAAAGTGTATGTAGTGTATGTAAAGTGTATATAAAGAGGCCAGTTTATCAAATGTCTGTCGGACCTGATCCGACAGTGCGTATCAGGTCCGACAGACATCGCTGAATGCGGAGAGGAATACGCTCTCTGTATTTAGCTTTGCCCCAGCAGCTGATGCAACACCGCCCCCTGCAGATTCGCGGCCAATGGGCCACCAGCAGGGGGTGTCAATCAACCTGATCGTACTCGATCGGGTTGAATTGTGGCGATTCCTGTCCGCCTCATCAGAGCAGGCGGTCAGGGTTACGGAGCAGCGATCTTTAGATCACTGCTTCATAACTGCTGTTTCTGGAGAGTCTGAAGACTCTCCAGAAACACAAGCCGTCAAGCTCTGTTCGGAGCTTTATAGATAGGCCCCAAAGTGTGTTTAGTGTATGTAAAGTGTATGTAAAGTGTGTTTAGTGTATGTAAAGGGTATGTAAAGTGTGTTTAGTGTATGTAAAGTGTGTTTAGTGTATGTAAAGGGTATGTAAAGTGTGTTTAGTGTATGTAAAGTGTATGTAAAGTGTGTTTAGTGTATGTAAAGTGTGTTTAGTGTATGTAAAGTGTATGTAAAGTGTGTTTAGTGTATGTAAAGGGTATGTAAAGTGTGTTTAGTGTATGTAAAGTGTGTTTAGTGTATGTAAAGGGTATGTAAAGTGTGTTTAGTGTATGTAAAGTGTATGTAAAGTGTGTTTAGTGTATGTAAAGTGTATGTAAAGTGTGTTTAGTGTATGTAAAGGGTATGTAAAGTGTGTTTAGTGTATGTAAAGGGTATGTAAAGTGTGTTTAGTGTATGTAAAGTGTATATAAAGTGTGTTTAGTGTATGTAAAGGGTATGTAAAGTGTGTTTAGTGTATGTAAAGTGTATATAAAGGGGGGTAGTTATCAAGCTGTCAACCTCAAATACGCTGGAATTCCGCAGCGTATTTGTGGCGAGGCTGATTCGCCTTAGTTATCAAAGGCTACAGACCGGCAAAAGTAGAATTTTGTGACGTAAACTTCGATCCGCCGGACTCAGTCCGACACAGATCGATTCTTACGTCACTCCAGATGTTCCGCACACAAGTACGGCACAATCTGACTACTTTTGCTAGTTATCAAAAAACTAGCAGGTACGCTCGGCACTTTTACGGCCCAGCGTACCTGGTTTTCAAACCGCCACCCTGGAGGCGGCGGATCCCATAGGAATCAATGGGAGTCTGACCATAGCGAAAGTACAAGTTCGCTGCTGCCAGACATCCCATTGATTCCTATGGGAGCTGTATACACCTAACACCCTAACATGTACCCCGAGTCTAAAC
Organism: Bombina bombina; assembly: GCF_027579735.1. Taxonomy (NCBI): domain Eukaryota; kingdom Metazoa; phylum Chordata; class Amphibia; order Anura; family Bombinatoridae; genus Bombina; species Bombina bombina. The sequence continues at coordinate 372,335,600 of NC_069505.1, read as the reverse complement.
ACCTCTAATCTGTCCCCCCCTACACCGCCGCAACTAAATAAAATGATTAACCCCTAAACCGCCGCTCACAGAGCCCACCGCAAGCTACTCTATACATATTAACCCCTAAACCGCCGCTCACGGAGCCCACCGCAACTATAATAAGTGTATTAACCCCTAAACCGCCGCTCCCGGAGCCCACCGCAAGCTACTCTATACCTATTAACCCCTAAACTGCCGCTCCCTGACCCTGCCGCAACCTATATTAAATTTATTAACCCCTATCCTGCCCCCCCTACACCGTTGCCACCTATAATAAATTTATTAACCCCTATCCTGCCCCCCACTACACCTCCGCCACTGTAATAAAATTATTAACCCCTAAACCTAAGTCTAACACTAACCCTAACACCCCCCTAACTTAAATATGAATTAAATAAATCTAAATAATATTTCTATTATTAACTAAGTTAATCCTATTTAAAACTAAATACTTACCTATAAAATAAACCCTAATATAGCTACAATATAAATAATAATTATATTGTAGCTATCTTAGGATTTATTTTTATTTTACAGACACCTTTCAATTTATTTTAACTAGGTACAATAGCTATTAAATAGTTATTAACTATTTAATAGCTTACCTAGCTAAAATAAAGAGAAATTTACCTGTAAAATAAAAACTAACCTAAGTTACAATTACACCTAACACTACACTATACTTTAATAAATTATTCCTATTTAAAAGTAAATACTTACCTGTAAAATAAACCCTAAGATAGCTACAATATAATTAATAATTACATTGTAGCTATCTTAGGATTTATATTTATTTTACAGGTAACTTTGTATTTATTTTAGCTAGTTAGAATAGTTATTAAATAGTTATTAACTATTTAATAACTACCTAGCTAAAATAAATACAAAATTACCTGTAAAATAAATCCTAACCTAAGTTACAATTAAACCTAACACTACACTATCATTAAATAAATTAAATAAACTACCTACAAATAACTACAATTAAATACAATTACATAAACTAACTAAAGTACAAAAAATAAAAAAAGCTAAGTTACAAAAAATAAAAAAAATAAGTTACAAACATTTAAAAAAATATTACAACAATTTTAAGCTACTTACACCTAATCTAAGCCCCCTAATAAAATAACAAACCCCCCAAAATAAAAAAAATGCCCTACCCTATTCTACATTAAAAAAGTTCAAAGCTCTTTTACCTTACCAGCCCTTAAAAGGGCCTTTTGTGGGGGCATGCCCCAAAGAGTTCAGCTCTTTTGCCTGTAAAAGAAAAATACAACCCCCCCCAACATTAAAACCCACCACCCACATACCCCTAGTCTAACCCAAACCCCCCTTAAAATAACCTAACACTAATCCCCTGAAGATCATCCTACCTTGTCTTCACTCAGCCGAGCCACCGATGGAACTGAAGAGGACATCCGGACCGGCAGAAGTGATCATCCAAGGGGCGCTGAAGAAATCTTCCATCCGATGAAGTGATCCTCCAAGCGGCGCTGAAGAAATCTTCCATCCGGGCGAGGTCATCTTCCAAGAGGCGCTGAAGAAGTCTTCTATCCGGGCGAGGTCATCTTCGAAGCCGGGTCTTGAATCTTCATCCCGCCGACGCGGAACATCCTTCTTTCCCGACGGACTACCGACGAATGAAGGCTCCTTTAAGGGACGTCATCCAAGATGGCGTCCCTTCAATTCCGATTGGCTGATAGGATTCTATCAGCCAATCGGAATTAAGGTAGGAAAAATCTGATTGGCTGATGGAATCAGCCAATCAGATTCAAGTTCAATCCGATTGGCTGATCCAATCAGCCAATCAGATTGAGCTTGCATTCTATTGGCTGATCGGAACAGCCAATAGAATGCGAACTCAATCTGATTGGCTGATTGGATCAGCCAATCGGATTGAACTTGAATCTGATTGGCTGATTCCATCAGCCAATCAGATTTTTCCTACCTTAATTCCGATTGGCTGATAGAATCCTATCAGCCAATCGGAATTGAAGGGACGCCATCTTGGATGACGTCCCTTAAAGGAGCCTATATTCGTCGGTAGTCCGTCGGGAAAGAAGGATGTTCCGCGTCGGCGGGATGAAGATTCAAGACCCGGCTTCGAAGATGACCTCGCCCGGATAGAAGACTTCTTCAGCGCCTCTTGGAAGATGACCTCGCCCGGATGGAAGATTTCTTCAGCGCCGCTTGGAGGATCACTTCATTGGATGGAAGATTTCTTCAGCGCCCCTTGGATGATCACTTCTGCCGGTCCGGATGTCCTCTTCAGTTCCATCGGTGGCTCGGCTGAGTGAAGACGACTAAAGGTAGGATGATCTTCAGGGGATTAGTGTTAGGTTATTTTAAGGGGGGTTTGGGTTAGATTAGGGGTATGTGGGTGGTGGGTTTTAATGTTGGGGGGGTTGTATTTTTCTTTTACAGGCAAAAGAGCTGAACTCTTTGGGGCATGCCCCCACAAAAGGCCCTTTTAAGGGCTGGTAAGGTAAAAGAGCTTTGAACTTTTTTAATGTAGAATAGGGTAGGGCATTTTTTTATTTTGGGGGGGGTTGTTATTTTATTAGGGGGCTTAGATTAGGTGTAAGTAGCTTAAAATTGTTGTAATATTTTTTTAAATGTTTGTAACTTATTTTTTTTATTTTTTGTAACTTAGCTTTTTTATTTTTTGTACTTTAGTTAGTTTATGTAATTGTATTTAATTGTAGTTATTTGTAGGTAGTTTATTTAATTTATTTAATGATAGTGTAGGTTTAATTGTAACTTAGGTTAGGATTTATTTTACAGGTAATTTTGTATTTCTTTTAGCTAGGTAGTTATTAAATAGTTAATAACTATTTAATAACTATTCTAACTAGCTAAAATAAATACAAAGTTACCTGTAAAATAAATATAAATCCTAAGATAGCTACAATATAATTATTATTTATATTGTAGCTATATTAGGGTTTATTTTATAGGTAAGTATTTACTTTTAAATAGGATTAACTTAGTTAATAATAGAAATATTATTTAGATTTATTTAATTAATATTTAAGTTAGGGGGGTGTTAGGGTTAGTGTTAGACTTAGGTTTAGGGGTTAATAATTTTATTACAGTGGCAGCGGCGGTGTAGTGGGGGGCAGGATAGGGGTTAATAAATTTATTATAGGTGGCGACGGTGTAGGGGGGGCAGGATAGGGGTTAATAAATTTAATATAGGTTGCGGCGGGTTCAGGGAGCGGCGGTTTAGGGGTTAAACTATTTATTTATTTGCGGCGAGGTGCGGGATCAGCAGGATAGGGGTTAATAACTTTATTATAGAGGGCGACGGTATAGGGGGGGCAGGATAGGGGTTACTAGGTATAATGTAGGTGGCAGCGGTGTCCGGGAGCGGCGGTTTAGGGGTTAATACATTTATAAGACTTGCGGCGGGGTCTAGGAGCGGCGGTTTAGGGGTTAATACATTTATAAGACTTGTGGCAGGGTCTAGGAGCGGCGGTTTGGGGGTTAGTAACTTTATTTAGTTGCGGGGGGCGCCGGTATAGGGGGTAGAACAGTGTAGTTTAGTGTGAGTGCTTAGTGACAGGCTAGCAAGAAAGCTGTCAAACAGCCGAAGAGCAGCGAGATCGGATGAGTGATAACTCTCACAGTCCGCTGCTCATCGCCCCGCGGCTTTTTGACAGATTTATTTGATAACTTAGGCGTATTTTTTCAGGTCCGCGGCGGCGAAGGTAGGCGAGCTTAGGCGGGCGTATTGGGCCGGCGAAGGCAGGAAAGTTGACATGTTGATAACTACCCCCCATTGTGTGATTAGTGTATGTAAAGTGTATATAAAGTGTGTGCCACGGATATCAGACGGCTAAGGCTACCCCCACCCCCCTAAAACCTCACCCCTGTTGTTTCTCAGTGGTTTTTGGGCTCCTCAGAGCAACCACCATCTCTGAGGACTGTTTGTTTTCTTTGTGTTGGCTTGTTTTTGTGTTCAGAGAAGAGTTAGTTTATGACCAGGAAAACCCTCCTAGGCTGGCCGGGCTCCTGGAACTCCCGGTCGGCCGCCTCACAACGAATACCCGCCTAACCCCTCTCAGGCTGGCAAGGCTCCTGGAACTCATGGTCGGACACAGGACAGCAGAGCACCCGCTAAATTTAACCCAGGTCACTCCAGCAATCATGTGCCCCAGAGCTCCGCTCTTTTTGGGATTAGTAGCCCCTGGGGAGAACAAGGGGTGGTAGAATTGCCGGAGGGGAGCTCCTTTGGGAACCGGGGTTTTTGGACACCCCTAACCCCATAACTTCAACGGACTGTAACTCCGGTCCGCAGTAACGAATCAAGCTGATTTTTGGACTGTGAAATCTGGGGACCGAGAGCTTTAAAATGACACCCTGAAAGTGCTGCTCCACCGGGATCACCCCGAAACCGCCACCGATATGTATTGGGATCATGTGGGACTGTGGCTCCTATGGAGGTGCCGGGCTGTCTGGAGGGGCGGGAATGGCGGGAAAATAGTGGGATTGTCCAGGGTCTTATCAAGATGAGCTGTCTGTATAAAAGGAGTGTGTGTTTTCAATAAAAGCAGTTCCTGTCTAACCTGAATGCTAGTGTGTCTAGTTATTTGGGTTGGTTCCAGCTAAAATCACTTTCCTGGGCTACATAGCAGCCTGTTCCAGGCAGAGAAAGGATCCTCAGGCAGAGCTATCCTGGGTAGCTGGAGTCTGCCACAGGGTGGGACCCTGAGTACTGGTGCTGTCGGGCATCAGGGGTGGCTACAGGCTGTGGTCACTTGCCAGCTACATAGCTGCAGTCGGCAGGAAGGCCGTTTGGCGGAGCTACCCAGTCGGGGTAGTCGGGGGTATCCGTCACAGTGTGTTTAGTGTATGTGAAGTGTATGTAAAGTGTGTTTAGTGTATGTAAAGTGTATATAAAGTGTGTTTAGTGTATGTAAAGTGTATGTAAAGTGTGTTTAGTGTATGTAAAGTGTATATAAAGTGTATGTAGTGTATGTAAAGTGTATATAAAGTGTGTTTAGTGTATGTAAAGTGTGTTAAGTGTATGTAAAGTGTATATTGCCAAAGCAGACCGGGAGGGATATTTATCAAGCTGTCAACCGCAAACACACCGGAATTCCGAGGCGTAATTGTGGCGAGTCTGATTCGCCCTATTTATCAAAGCCTACAGACCGGCAAAAGTTGAAATTTGTGATGTAACATACGATCTGCCGGTTTCAATCCGACACAGATCAATGCTTACGTCATTACAGATGTTCCAAATACAAATTCGGCACTATTTGACAACTTTTGCTAGTTAACAAATATCTAACAGGTACGCTTGCCACTATTCCGGCCCAGCGTACCTGGTTTTCAATCTGCCACCCTGGAGGCCACGGATGCCATAGGAATCAATGGGAGTCTGAAAGCAGCAAAAGCCTATGTTCGATGCTGCCAGATATGCCATTGATTTATATGGGAGAAAACAAATTACGTTTAATGCAAGCTCAATCCTCAAGTCGAGGAGGACTTCGGCCCGCTTGGATGAAGACTTCTGCCGGCTTCACTGAGGACTTCTGCCGCTTGGATGAGGATGGATGTCCGATCTTGGAAACTGTAAGTGGATCTTCGGGGGTTAGTGTTAGGTTTTTTTAAGGGTTTATTGGGTGGGTTCAGGGCCGGATTGGCCAGCCGGTGGGCCGCATCAGCTGGGGCCGGCATGACACACTTCAAGGCTTCAGTGTTCCTTCACACTGTTTATTGAAGCCAGTGAGGCAGTCACGCTTACATGTCTGCAGACTGCTGCACATTGAGGCTGGTACAGTCATAGAGAAGAGGGTGATTATTTATCTATCAGCTGAGCCTACAGACGTTTTCTATTGCAATGCAGAGAGAGCAGCAGTAAAAATGTTTAGCTTCTCTGCTATTCCGTATGTGAAGTGGGAGGGAGGGTTAAAGGTTAATAAGTGCCTGCACGTGGTAGTGGTATGCAGGGAAACCGGAGGGAGACCAGACTGAAGAGCAGAGCACAGTAATAAAGATAACGATCTTCCACTCTAGATTGACTTCTGACAATCTGTTTTAGAGCTGGACTTCTAAAAATAAGGTAACCCTTTGCTGGAAATATTATACAGGCTGTGGCTGTAGTGTTTAAATCGGATGTGGGTAAAAGCCGGATCCTGCCGGATCTTGCCGGATCCTGCCGGATCCATGCCTAATTTAGACAAATACACACAAATGTAATTGTTTTCCACACAAACACATCCAGACACTTCTGGATCCATCAATATTTCACTAAAAAACATTTGGGTCCTTTCAGAACCAACACTTTTTTACAGAAAAACAGCCGGATCCATGCCTAATTTAGACAAATACACACAAATTTAAGTGTTTTCCATACAAACACATCCAGACACTTTTGGATCCATCAATATTTTACGCAAAAACATTTGGGTCCTTTCAGAACCAACACTTTTTTACAGAAATGCAGCCGGATCAATGCCTAATTTAGACAAATACACACAAATTTAAGTGTTTTCCACACAAACACATCCAGACACTTTTGGATCCATCAATATTTTACGCAAAAACATTTGGGTCCTTTCAGAACCAACACTTTTTTACAGAAATGCAGCCGGATCAATGCCTAATTTAGACAAATACACACAAATGTGTTTTCCAAACAAACACATCCAGACACTTCTGAATCCTGATGGATCCATGCCTAATTTAGACAAATGCACACAAATTTAAGTGTTTTCCACACAAACACATCTAGATACTTCTAGATCCATCAATATTTCACTCAAAAACATTTGGGTCCTTTCAGAACCAACACTTTTCTACAGAAATACAGCCGGATCCATGCCTAATTTAGACAAATACACACAAATTTAAGTGTTTTCCACACAAACACATTCAGACACTTCTGAATCCATCAATATTTCTTTCAAAAACATTTGGGTCCTTTCAGAACCAACACTTTTTTACAGAAAAACTGCCGGATCCTGATGGATCCATGCCTAATTTAGACAAATACACACAAATGTAAGTGTTTTCCACACAAACACATCCAGACACTTCTAGATCCATCAATATTTCACTCAAAAACATTTGGGTCCTTTCAGAACCAACACTTTTCTACAGAAAAACAGCTGGATCCATGCCTAATTTAGACAAATACACACAAATTTAAGTGTTTTCCACACAAACACATCCAGACACTTCTAGATCCATCAATATTTCACTCACAAACATTTGGGTCCTTTCAGAACCAACACTTTTTTACAGAAAAACAGCCGAATCCTGCCGGATCCATGCTTCATTTAGACAAATACGCACAAATTTAATTGTTTTCCACACAAACACATCCAGACACTTCTAGATCCATCAATATTTCACCCAAAAACATTTGGGTCCTTTCAGAACCAACACTTTTTAACAAAAAAATAGCCGGATCCTGCCGGATCCATGCTTCATTTAGACAAATACGCACAAATTAAATTTTTTTCCACACAAACACATCCAGACACTTCTAGATCCATCAATATTTCACTCAAAAACATTTGGGTCCTTTCAGAACCAACACTTTTTTTACAGAAAAACAGCCGGATCCGACCGGATCCATGCCTAATTTAGACAAATACACACAAATGTAAGTGTTTTCCACACAAACACATCCAGACACTTCTAGATCCATCAATATTTCACTCAAAAACATTTGGGTCCTTTCAGAACCAACACTTTTTTTTACAGAAAAACAACCAGATCCTGCCGGATCCATGCCTAATTTAGACAAATACACACAAATGTAATTGTTTTCCACACAAACACATCCAGACACTTCTGGATCCATCAATATTTCCCTAAAAAACATTTGGGTCCTTTCAGAACCAACACTTTTTTTTACAGAAAAACAGCCGGATCCATGCCTAATTTAGACAAATACACACAAATTTAAGTGTTTTCCACACAAACACATCCAGACACTTTTGGATCCATCAATATTTTACGCAAAAACATTTGGGTCCTTTCAGAACCAACACTTTTTTACAGAAATGCAGCCGGATCAATGCCTAATTTAGACAAATACACACAAATGTGTTTTCCAAACAAATACATCCAGACACTTCTGAATCCATCAATATTTAACTCAAAAACATTTGGGTCCTTTCAGAACCAACACTTTTTACAGAAAAACTGCCGGATCCTGATGGATCAATGCCTAATTTAGACAAATACACACAAATTTAAGTGTTTTCCACACAAACACATCTAGACACTTCTAGATCCATCAATATTTCACTCAAAAACATTTGGGTCCTTTCAGAACCAACACTTTTCTACAGAAAAACAGCCGGATCCATGCCTAATTTAGACAAATACACACAAATGTAAGTGTTTTCCACACAAACACATCCAGACACTTCTAGATCAATCAATATTTCACTCAAAAACATTTGGGTCCTTTCAGAACCAACACTTTTTTACAGAAATACAGCCGGATCAATGCCTAATTTAGACAAACACACACAAATTTAAGTGTTTTCCACACAAACACATCCAGACACTTCTGAATCCATCAATATTTCTCTCAAAAACATTTGGGTCCTTTCAGAACCAACACTTTTTTACAGAAAAACTGCCGGATCCTGATGGATCCATGCCTAATTTAGACAAATACACACAAATTTAAGTGTTTTCCACACAAACACATCCAGACACTTCTAGATCCATCAATATTTCACTCAAAAACATTTGGGTCCTTTCAGAACCAACACTTTTCTACAGAAAAACAGCCGGATCCATGCCTAATTTAGACAAATACACACAAATTTAAGTGTTTTCCACACAAACACATCCAGACACTTCTGAATCCATCAATATTTCACTCAAAAACATTTGGGTCCTTTCAGAAACAAATTTTTTTTTACAGAAAACAGCCGGATCCTACCGGATCCATGCCTAATTTAGACAAATACACACAAATGTAAGTGTTTTCCACACAAACACATCCAGACACTTCTGGATCCATCAATATTGTACACAAATACATTTGGGTCCTTTCAGAACCAACACCTTTTTACAGAAAAACAGCCAGATCTTGCCGGATCCATGCCTAATTTAGACAAATACACACAAATGTAAGTGTTTTCCACACAAACACATCCAGACACTTCTGGATCCATCAATATTTCACTCAAAAACATTTGGGTCCTTTCAGAACCAGCATTTATTTACAGAAAAACAGCCGGATCCTGCCAGATCCATGCCTAATTTAGACAAATACACACAAATGTAAGTGTTTTCCACAGAATCACATCCAGATACTTCTGGATCCATCAATATTTCACTCAAAAACATTTGGGTCCTTTCAGAACCAACACTTTTTTACAGAAAAACAGCCGGATCCATGCCTAATTTAGACAAATACACACAAATGTAAGTGTTTTCCACACAAACACATCCAGACACTTCTGGATCCATCAATATTTTACACAAAAACATTTGGGTCCTCTCAGAATCGTACACAAAAACATCAGGAACTTACTAGAACCAACTCTCTGCTGAATCCAGTGCTATATTTACACACAAACATCTGGACCCTCCCAGAACCTATTTTTTTATATATAAAACAGCTGGATCCTACTGGATCCGTGTCTAACTTAGACAAACAAACTCATGTTGACTATGCTGTATCCAATGCTCTTTAAAGAAAAACATCTGTATCATGTCAACCCTTTTTTCCCCAGAAAAGCAATAGGATCCATACCTAATTTAGACAGAGATACATACAGATGCAGGTCTTTTCCATACAAACACATCTAGACAGTGCTGTTTTACACGAAAACATTTGTATCCTTCCACTTCATGCTCTTTTATTTATTTTTTTAATGTAAAAACACTTGCGGCTAGATTTAGAGTTTTGTCGGTAACGACCCGCGTAGCTAACGCTGGGGTTTTTTCCCCCACACCTTTTAAATACTGCTGGTATTTTGAGTTCACAGAAGGGCTGCGTTTGGCTCCAAAAAGGGAGCGTATAGCATATTTACCGCCACTGCAACTCTCAATACCAGCGGTGCTTATGGACACGGCCAGCTTCAAAAACGTGCTCGTGCACGATTCCCCCATAGGAAAAAATGAGGCCGTTTGAGCTGAAAAAAAACCTAACACCTGCAAAAAAGCAGCGTTCAGCTCCTAACGCAGCCCCATTGTTTCCTATGGGGAAACACTTCCTATGTCTGCACCTAACACCCTAACATGAACCCCGAGTCTAAACACCCCTAACCTTACACTTATTAACCCCTAATCTGCCGCCCCCGCTATTGCTGACCCCTGCATATTTTTTTTTAACCCCTAATCTGCCGCTCCGTACACCGCCGCCACCTACGTTATTCCTATGTACCCCTAATCTGCTGCCCCTAACACTGCCGACCCCTATATTATATTTATTAACCCCTAATCTGCCCCCCCAACGTCACCGCTACCTACCTACACTTATTAACCCCTAATCTTCCGACCGGACCTCACCGCTACTATAATAAAGTTATTAACCCCTAAAGCTAAGTCTAACCCTAACACCCCCTAAGTTAAATATAATTTTTATCTAACAAAATAAATGATTTCTTATTAAATAAATTATTCCTATTTAAAGCTAAATACTTACCTGTAAAATAAACCCTAATATAGCTACAATATAAATAATAATTATATTGTAGCTATTTTAGGATTAATATTTATTTTACAAGCAACTTTGTATTTATTTTAACCAGATACAATAGCTATTAAATAGTTAATAACTATTTAATAGCTACCTAGTTAAAATAATTACCAAATTACCTGTGAAATAAATCCTAACCTAAGTTACAATTAAACCTAACACTACACTATCAATAAATTAATTAAATAAATTACCTACAATTATCTACAATTAAACCTAACACTACACTATCATTAAATTAATTAAATAAATTACCTACAAATACCTACAAATAAATACTATTAAATAAACTAACTAAAGTACAAAAAATAAAAAAAGCTAAGTTACAAAAAATAAAAAAATAATTTACAAACATAATAAAAATATTACAATAATTTTAAACTAATTACACCTACTCTAAGCCCCCTAATAAAATAACAAAGCCCCCAAAATAAAAAAATGCCCTACCCTATTCTAAAATTAAAATTGAAAAGCTCTTTTACCTTACCAGCCCTTAAAAGGGCCTTTTGCGGGGCATGCCCCAAAGAATTCTGCTCTTTTGCCTGTAAAAAAAACATACAATACCCCCCCCAACATTACAACCCACCACCCACATACCCCTAATCTAACCCAAACCCCCCTTAAATAAACCTAACACTAAGCCCCTGAAGATCTTCCTACCTTGTCTTCACCACGCCGGGTATCACCGATCGGTCCTCCAGAGGGTCCCGAAGTCTTCATCCTATCCGGCAAGAAGAAGTCCAGAAGAGGCTCCAAAGTCTTTATCCTATCCGGGCAGAAGAGGAGATCCGGACCGGCAAACATCTTCATCAAAGCGGCATCTTCTATCTTCATCCATCCGATGACAATCGGCTCCATCTTCAAGACCTCCGGCGCAGATCCATCCTCTTCTTCCGACGTCCTAACACAGAATGAAGGTTCCTTTAAGGGACGTCATCCAAGATGGCGTCCCTCAAATTCCGATTGGCTGATAGGATTCTATCAGCCAATCGGAATTAAGGTAGGAAAAATCTGATTGGCTGATTTAATCAGCCAATCAGATTGAGCTCGCATTCTATTGGCTGCTCCGATCAGCCAATAGAATGCGAGCTCAATCTGATTGGCTGATTGGATCAGCCAATCGGATTGAACTTGAATCTGATTGGCTGATTCCATCAGCCAATCAGATTTTTCCTACCTTAATTCCGATTGGCTGATAGAATCCTATCAGCCAATCGGAATTCGAGGGACACCATCTTGGATGATGTCCCTTAAAGGAACCTTCATTGTGTGTTAGGACGTCGGAAGAAAAGGATGGATCCGCGCCGGAGGTTTTGAAGATGGAGCCGCTCGTCGTCGGATGGGTGAAGATAGAAGATGCTGCTTGAATGAAGATGTTTGCCGGTCCGGATCTCCTCTTCTGCCCGGATAGGATGAAGACTTTGCAGCCTCTTCTGGACTTCTTCTTGCCGGATAGGATGAAGACTTCGGGACCCTCTGGAGGACCGATCGGTGATACCCGGCGTGGTGAAGACAAGGTAGGAAGATCTTCAGGGACTTAGTGTTAGGTTTATTTAAGGGGGGTTTGGGTTAGATTAGGGGTATGTGGGTGGTGGGTTGTAATGTTGGGGGGGTATTGTATGTTTTTTTTTACAGGCAAAAGAGCAGAATTCTTTGGGGCATGCCCCGCAAAAGGCCCATTTAAGGGCTGGTAAGGTAAAAAAGCTTTTCAATTTTTAGAATAGGGTAGGGCATTTTTTTATTTTGGGAGGCTTTGTTATTTTATTAGGGGGCTTAGAGTAGGTGTAATTAGTTTAAAATTGTTGTAATATTTTTATTATGTTTGTAAATTATTTTTTTATTTTTTGTAACTTAGCTTTTTTTATTTTTTGTACTTTAGTTAGTTTATTTAATTGTATTTATTTGTAGGTATTTGTAGGTAATTTATTTAATTAATTTAATGATAGTGTAGTGTTAGGTTTAATTGTAGATAATTGTAGGTATTTTATTTAATTAATTTATTGATAGTGTAGTGTTAGGTTTAATTGTAAATTAGGTTAGGATTTATTTTACAGGTAATTTGGTAATTATTTTAACTAGGTAGCTATTAAATAGTTATTAACTATTTAAAAGCTATTGTACCTGGTTAAAATAAATACAAAGTTGCCTGTAAAATAAATATTAATCCTAAAATAGCTACAATATAATTATTATTTATATTGTATCTATATTAGGGTTTATTTTACAGGTAAGTATTTAGCTTTAAATAGGAATAATTTTTTTAATAAGAGTTAATTTATTTAGTTAGATAAAAATTATATTTAATTTAGGGGGGTGTTAGTGTTAGGGTTAGACTTTAGGGTTAATACATTTATTAGAGTAGCGGTGAGGTCCGGAAGGCAGATTAGGGGTTAATACTTGAAGTTAGGTGTCGGTGATGTTAGGGAGGGCAGATTATTGGTTAATACTATTTATTATAGGGTTATTGAGGCGGGAGTGAGGCGGATTAGGGGTTAATAACTTTATTATAGTAGCGGTGAGGTCCGGTCGGCAGATTAGGGGTTAATAATTGTAGGTAGGTGGAGGCGATGTTGGGGGCGGCAGATTAGGGGTTAATAAATATAATATAGGGGTCGGCGGTGTTAGGGGCAGCAGATTAGGGGTACATAGGGATAACGTAGGTGGCGGCGGTGTACGGAGCGGCAGATTAGGGGTTAAAAAAAATATGCAGGGGTCAGCGATAGCGGGGGCGGCAGATTAGGGGTTAATAAGTGTAAGGTTAGGGGTGTTTAGACTCGGGGTACATGTTAGGGTGTTAGGTGCAGACATAGGAAGTGTTTCTCCATAGGAAACAATGGGGCTGCGTTAGGAGCTGAACGCTGCTTTTTTTGCAGGTAATTATGCTTTTTGGAGCCTAACGCAGCCCTTCTGTGAACTCTAAATACCAGCGGTATTTAAAAGGTACGGGAGAAAAAAAGCATGCGTAGCTAACGCACCACTTTGGCCGCAGAACTCTAAATCTAGCGATTTATTTTTAACTCCTAATAAGAGCACAACCCGATGAGCGCCAAAATCTTACTTCTAGTACAATTAATGCTCAAGCAGATAATTTGTGCTCCACTTGTAATCTGGTACATTATGTTTTAACCCTTTTATTGTCAAGAGCAGAAAATTAAAGGGGGTAAAAACACACAAAGCCTTATTAAATTAAAATGATAAAAAAACTTATTAAAATTGAATGTATGTATATCTATAAACATACATTTCATTTGAATTATTTTTTTATAAACACACACACTTTATTAAAATAAATTACTTGGTTCTGGTAGGATTCAGATGTTTTTGTGTAAATTAGCATTGGATCCAGCAGCGTTCGGATGTGCTTATGTGGAAACACTTTCAAATTTTTGTGTCTGTCTAAATTAGACATGGATGTGTTTGATTGGAAAACACATTTCTGTGTGTCTGTCTAAATTAGACATGAAACCAATAGGTCTAGTTTTCTGTTCTGTAAAAAATTAGTAGGTTCTGAAAGGACCCACATGTTTCTATGTAAAATATGGTTAAATCCATAAGTGTCTAGATGTATTTGTATGGAAAACACATCAATTTGTGTCTATCTGTATCCACACAAACACATCCTGACACTTTTGGATTGTACAATTTTTTACACAAAAACATCTGGGTCCTTTCTGAACCAACAGTTTGCATCCAGCTGTTTTTCTGTAAAAAACTGTTGGTTCTGAAAGGAGCAAGATGTTTCATGTACAAAATTGTACAATCCAGAAGTGTCTGGAATGTGTTTGTGTGTACAAAACTGTAATTTGTGTATATCTGTCTAAATAAGACATGGATATGGCAGGATCATATTATTTTCGTGTAAAAAATGTGCTCTGACAGGACCCAGATAGTTTTGTGTAAAATATTGATGAATCCAGAAGTGTCTGGATGTATTTGTGTGGAAAACACTTACATTTGTGTATATATATATATATATGATCCACAAAAAGAACCAAAGTAAGCGCTTCATAGCCAAAGTTGATGAATAATAAAATATGTATTTATTAGGACATCTAAAAACAAAGAATGTCCAAAAAGGACAAAAAGGACAAAAAGTAATCCAGGTTAGAGTAGCAGGCACACAGAGCAGACATGTTTCGTGCTCAGGTAGCACTTGATCACTGCTTACCTGTGCACCTGCAAAGGCCTGCCTTTTAATTACACAAATTGAAAGTGGTACATTGCACATTTGATTTAAGAAACCTGAATATACAATATCAAGAGTCAATCTGCATGGTTAATCCATGTAATATATATGTGAGCATAACAGACTTTGCAAAAAATGGATATTATATTGAAATGCATAGAAAACTGACAAATGCAATTATTATTTTTTTTTTTTTAAGAAGAGAAAAATACTTTAAAACAGATTTATGTGTCCTAGTTTAATACTTGTCATTAAAGTAGGAATATTTAGTGTAGTTAGTTAATATCTCATATTATACTTTCAAATCCTACACTATTCTATAGCTATAATTATATCGTTAGTTAATTTATATTATACAAATAAATCTAGATCTCTTCTCTTATTTATCCCTAAAGGATAGCTAGTTTGTAAGGTCAGTATCCAAAAGACTTCTCTTTTGTCTAGCATCATTTCCCTATTATTATTTGTGCGCTCCGTTGTGCAGGTTATCGTTGGACTTTTTATATATATATATGTCTAAATTAGACATGGATCTGGCTGTTTTTGTGTAAAAGAAAGTGTTGGTTCTTAAAGGGCCCAGATGCTTTATTTGTAAAATATTGATGGATCCAGAAGTATCTGTATGTATTTGTGTGGAAAACACTTACATTTATGTATATCTGTCTAAATTAGACATGGATCCGGCAGGACCCGGCAGCTTTTATTTAAAAAGTGTTGGTTCTGAAAGGATCCATACATTTTTGGGTAAAATGTTGTTGGATACAGATGTGTCTGGATGTGTTTGTATGGAAAACACTTACATTTGTGTATATCTGTCTAAATTAGGCATTGATCCGGCAAGATCCGGCTGTTTTTCTGAATAAAAAGTGTTGGTTCTGAAAGGACCCAAATGTTTTTGAGTGAAATATTGATGGATCTAGAAGTGTCTGGATGTGTTTGTGTGGAAAACAATTAAATTTGTGCGTATTTGTCTAAATGAAGCATGGATCCGGCAGGATCCGGCTGTTTTTCTGTAAAAAAGTGTTGGTTCTGAAAGGACCCAAATGTTTTTGAGTGAAATATTGATGGATCTAGAAGTGTCTGGATGTGTTTGTGTGGAAAACAATTATATTTGTGCGTATTTGCCTAAATGAAGCATGGATCCGGCAGGATCCGGCTGTTTTTCTGTAAAAAAGTGTTGGTTCTGAGAGGACCCAAATGTTTTTGAGTGAAATATTGATGGATCTAGAAGTGTCTGGATGTGTTTGTGTGGAAAACACTTAAATTTGTGTGTATTTGTCTAAATTAGGCATGGATCCGGCAGGATCTGGCTGTTTTTCTGTAAAAAAAAAGTGTTGGTTCTGAAAGGACCCAAATGTTTTTGAGTGAAATATTGATGGATCCAGAAGTGTCTTGATGTGTTTGTGTGGAAAACACTTAAATTTGTGTGTATTTGTCTAAATTAGGCATGGATCCGTCAGGATCCGGCAGTTTTTCTGTAAAAAAGTGTTGGTTCTGAAAGGACCCAAATGTTTTTGAGTGAAATATTGATGGATCCAGAAGTGTCTGGATGTGTTTGTGTGGAAAACAATTAAATTTGTGTGTATTTGTCTAAATGAGGCATGAATCCGGCAGGATCTGGCTGTTTTTCTGTAAAAAAAAAGTGTTGGTTCTGAAAGGACCCAAATGTTTTTGAGTGAAATATTGATGGATCTAGAAGTGTCTGGATGTGTTTGTGTGGAAAACAATTAAATTTGTGTGTATTTGTCTAAATTAGGCATGGATCCGGCTGTTTTTCTGTAGAAAAGTGTTGGTTCTGAAAGGACCCAAATGTTTTTGAGTGAAATATTGATGGATCTAGAAGTGTCTGGATGTGTTTGTGTGGAAAACACTTACATTTGTGTGTATTTGTCTAAATTAGGCATGGATCCGGCTGTTTTTCTGTAGAAAAGTGTTGGTTCTGAAAGGACCCAAATGTTTTTGAGTGAAATATTGATGGATCTAGAAGTGTCTGGATGTGTTTGTGTGGAAAACACTTACATTTGTGTGTATTTGTCTAAATTAGGCATGGATCCATCAGGATCCGGCAGTTTTTCTGTAAAAAAGTGTTGGTACTGAAAGGACCCAAATGTTTTTGAGAGAAATATTGATGGATTCAGAAGTGTCTGGATGTGTTTGTGTGGAAAACACTTAAATTTGTGTGTATTTGTCTAAATTAGGCATTGATCCGGCTGTATTTATGTAAAAAAGTGTTGGTTCTGAAAGGACCCAAATGTTTTTGAGTGAAATATTGGTTGATCTAGAAGTGTCTGGATGTGTTTGTGTGGAAAACACTTAAATTTGTGTGTATTTGTCTAAATTAGGCATGGATCCGGCTGTTTCTCTGTAGAAAAGTGTTTGTTCTGAAAGGACCCAAATGTTTTTGAGTGAAATATTGATGGATCTAGAAGTGTCTAGATGTGTTTGTGTGGAAAACACTTAAATTTTTGTGTATTTGTCGAAATTAGGCATGGATCCGGTAGGATCCGGCAGTTTTTCTGTAAAAAAAAGTGTTGGTTCTGAAAGGACCCAAATGTTTTTGAGTGAAATATTGATGGATTCAGAAGTGTTTGGATGTATTTGTTTGGAAAACACATTTGTGTGTATTTGTCTAAATTAGGCATTGATCCGGGTGCATTTCTGTAAAAAACGTGTTGGTTCTGAAAGGACCCAAATGTTTTTGCGTAAAATATTGATGGATCCAGAAGTGTCTGGATGTGTTTGTGTGGAAAACACTTAAATTTGTGTGTATTTGTCTAAATTAGGCATGGATCCGACTGTTTTTCTGTAAAAAAGTGTTGGTTCTGAAAGGACCCAAATGTTTTTTAGTGAAATATTGATGGATCCAGAAGTGTCTGGATGTGTTTGTTTGGAAAACAATTAAATGTGTGTGTATTTGTCTAAATTATTCATGGATCCGGCAGGATCCGGCTGTTTTTCTGTAAAAAATTGTTGGTTCTGAAAGGACCCAAATGTTTTTGAGTGAAATATTGGTTGATCTAGAAGTGTCTGGATGTGTTTGTGTGGAAAACACTTAAATTTGTGTGTATTTGTCTAAATTAGGCATGGATCCGGCTGTTTCTCTGTAGAAAAGTGTTTGTTCTGAAAGGACCCAAATGTTTTTGAGTGAAATATTGATGGATCTAGAAGTGTCTAGATGTGTTTGTGTGGAAAACACTTAAATTTGTGTGTATTTGTCGAAATTAGGCATGGATCCGGTAGGATCCGGCAGTTTTTCTGTAAAAAAAAGTGTTGGTTCTAAAAGGACCCAAATGTTTTTGAGTGAAATATTGATGGATTCAGAAGTGTTTGGATGTATTTGTTTGGAAAACACATTTGTGTGTATTTGTCTAAATTAGGCATTGATCCGGGTGCATTTCTGTAAAAAACGTGTTGGTTCTGAAAGGACCCAAATGTTTTTGCGTAAAATATTGATGGATCCAGAAGCGTCTGGATGTGTTTGTGTGGAAAACACTTAAATTTGTGTGTATTTGTCTAAATTAGGCATGGATCCGGCTGTTTTTCTGTAAAAAAGTGTTGGTTCTGAAAGGACCCAAATGTTTTTTAGTGAAATATTGATGGATCCAGAAGTGTCTGGATGTGTTTGTTTGGAAAACAATTAAATGTGTGTGTATTTGTCTAAATTATTCATGGATCCGGCAGGATCCGGCTGTTGTTCTGTAAGAAATTGTTGGTTCTGAAAGGACCCAAATGTTTTTGAGTGAAATATTGATGGATCTAGAAGTGTCTGGATGTGTTTGTGTGGAAAACACTTAAATTTGTGTGTATTTGTCTAAATTAGGCATGGATCCATCATGATCCGGCAGTTTTTCTGTAAAAAAGTGTTGGTTCTGAAAGGACCCAAATGTTTTTGAGAGAAATATTGATGGATTCAGAAGTGTCTGGATGTGTTTGTGTGGAAAACACTTAAATTTGTGTGTATTTGTCTAAATTAGGCATTGATCCGGCTGTATTTCTGTAAAAAAGTGTTGGTTCTGAAAGGACCCAAATGTTTATGAGTGAAATATTGATTGATCTAGAAGT